>NC_030858.1:24642387-24739391 GCF_000208745.1 Theobroma cacao
CCAAGGTATCCCCGAGGATTAGTTTTGGCTTGAGCCTTGTTTTAATAAAAGACATAAGCCTTAACAACTGTTTTGGTAAATTATAAATATTTTATGGTTTAAGAAATAAATTGAAAACATTATGAAATGGTTCGTAATTTGTTGTTTAAACTTGCCTCCATTTTACTCGCCTTTAGATATTTATGATAATGTTTGTTTACTCATTGGGATTGCAAAATCTCACCCACCTATTTCGCAAACATTTCAGGTCTGTGGTAGCTTGTAGATATCCTATTTTGTCGAGGATTCCAATGGACATCTCTACCACACAGACGGTAGGTTTCTAGCACCAACGCTGAGTGTATTTTGGGCCACTTGTCATTGTAACCATTATTGTACATTATAACTTAGTAAATTTTTGTATGTATGAATTTATTTTACTTACACATTACAAAAGATTTCTTACACGTGTTTCTATAAATATTGTTTTATATAAAAATGCTATATTTTAATCAATATTTCGAATAGTGATATTTGTCTATAAATCCTTTTAAAAAAAAATTCTTTGGATTTATTTGAGCTGGAAACGACCGGTAATTGTTTTAATGGAATGTTTAAAAATGATTGCTCACAGGAAAGGAAAGAAACTAATATGTAAGCCTTGCGGGGTTCCGGTTGGCATTCCGGGTAATGAGTGTCAATCGGGACGTCACGGCGGTTGTCACGGGCCCGAAAGAGGTTCCGGGTCGTGACAGTATACCACTAAATGTTAAGATCTTGACTTTATTCATCAATAACCAATCACATTTATTAAGTGAATAATTTACTTAGTTATTACATCTTGCCTTTGCGATCATACGATCAAAGTTGTGCTAAACTTAGGATGCAGAAGTTCTCTCTCTTAGAGTATATCCAAATATCAATATTTTCTAAATTCCTTACTCTGGGGAGATCGCCTTCAAGACTGATCATTCGTATCATAAGCCACACTTTGAACCGAATAAACTTTTAAATTGATCTTTTAAGTAATTTGTATATCAGTCTCAATTATAGAACTTCATATGGCACTTAGACTAGATTCGACATTTCCAAGTCATTTAACCTCAAGCTGTCAATTCCACATCTAGTCCTTTAATCCCTTGGCTCCCCCTACTATGCATAGCAAAGTTCGAGCTCATCCTTAGAGCAGATTTGTTTACTAACTTATTACTTCATGACCACACATCAATTATAATAATCATTGATACTCACTCTCAAGTTAATTCACGTGCTTATATCCCTGAACTATAATAGGTTCAATCAATTCTTGAAATCTCACAATCGCTTAATTAAAATCAACACGAGTTCCCTCTAAGCTACTGTACCTATTCAACACATATTCACATATAAAATATTTCAAAATCCCAACACCACTTTTATATGGGCATAACAAGCTCAATTAACATAGTGTTCTTGTCTTCATGCACATAAGTATGGGTTTACTCTTACCTCAATGCTTAATTTATACACTCCAAGTGAATTACAACCATCACTATTCATTCTAATCAAAGTGTGCCCCTTATTACCATTATCACACATGCTCTTTTATATTAACCCCAATACAATCCATAGTCCCCAAATCTTTTTCCAATTGACAACCATGAATTCAATTATAACTCCACCAAATGAATAAATTATCACGACCTATTAGCCCAACTCCAAATTTCTCCATCCTTAATCGGAGGGATATATCATTTCATTAATCTTTCATTAGGAGCATTTATTTTAAGATCTCTCTAACACTGGCTTGTGTCACGGTGGTATCTTAAACCCGGACAATGGCCCTACTTACGACCTTTGCATGACATTAACAAGGAAGTGGATTACTGGGAATAGGAGTTCATATAGCTCCCTATCTATGATTTATGCTCCCATAAGATCTATAAGAAGAAACAGAACGAGTCTAAACAATTCCAAATTCTATATGCAGATGCACGTATTCTATTCTATCAAACATAACTTAACTTAACTTAACTTGGGCCACACTAACACTGTAGTTTTTAAAACAACTTTAAAACAACTTTAAACCAAAAAGCTCTAATCTTTAAAACCAAAAGCTCTGATACCACTCTAATTGTCACGACACGGTACTCCCCTCGAGCCCGTGACAACAGTCGCGGTGTCCCGATCGACAATCATTACTCGGAATGTCAACCGAAATCTCGTAAAACTTTAATATCAGTTTCTCATTTCCCCTGTGAGTAACCGTTGTCAAATATCATGTTCTAAAAGATTTTAAGCTATTTCCAACTTAAATCAATAAAAAAAATGATTTCTGTCTCACAAGGGCATTTTGGTCATTTTTCTTCAAAAATTTTGAAACCAGCTAAAATTGTAGTATGCGAGTATAAAACACATAATTCATAATCAAAAATCAGTTTAAAACGTCTAAAACCTTCATTTAAAATGAAATTATGACTATTTAAAAATAATAAAAATATTCAATAAAATATTCTATTTTCTTATAAAACAATATTTATAAAGTTATCAGTAAATAATTTTTGTAGCAAAAAAGCTAAATAAATTCATACATACTGTGATACAGATAACCAAAGTATAAAATTTAATTTACAGTAACACGTGAGCCCATGAACGACCAAAAGTATCGAAAGCGGTAAACCTATAGTTTTTAAGGATGCAAGTCCAATTGTAGCCCTCAACAAAGTGAGCTATCTACCGACTATCCTAAGCCTGAAATGGGTGGAAATGAGGGTGGTGAGATTATATAATCCTAGTGAGTAAACAAATATCATCTAAAATATCTAAAGTTGAGTAAATGGAGACAGATAAACTAGATTAGCATAAAAATGATTCACAACATTTCAAACTCATTTTAATAAGATAAAATAGATTCATTTCACCCAAATAAATAACGAGGCTTATGATTTCCTGAAAAGTTTGGCTTGTGCCAAAATCATTATTATACTCAGTTATCAGGGATACCTTGGCTGAGGGCTATCATAACCGAGTCCGCCAAGGCTGTTAAAAAGTCATGTACGCATAAATCATGTTTTTATTTTGAAAACATAGTCGTTCCTTGGCGTTGGCTGAGTTCACCCTCACGTGGTGGTTTGGCATGAAGTGAACTCTAAAGTGTTAACCTCAAGAGTTATCCATCCACGCCTCTCATACTAAGGTAAGAATATAATAGAGTTACCGTGCCCCTCTAATAGGCTAGTCCACAGAACTCGTCCACTGTAGCGACCAATTTATAACCCACCAATTCAATAAAATTCAACAGCATGACATGGCAATTATTTTATTTTACAGCCTCTCAGGCAAATCAATAGTTCATACATTTTTAGCACATTTACCAAATCTAGCCACGCATGCCCACATTATCATAAGCCATTCAATTCAAACCATAATTTACAACACAACAATTAGTCTCCAATTACTCCATTTTCCAAAACCATCATTCAATTTTAAGACAATTTTATAAAATCATTTCATTTAATCACATTTTGCTTTTAAAACATAAAGATATGCCATTTAAACTCATTTTCGATAAAATCACAAAAATGAATTAAAATTCTCTTCAATAATCAAGATGATGATAAGGTTACTCACTGTATCAAGAGTTTGAATTTTGGAGTACTCCGACTATTGATCCTCGGGTGCAATTTCTTTGCCTTTTTTCAGAGGATTCACCATCTAGACATAATGCAAAATCAAGCAATTTACCACATTGGTGCTAAACTGTTATAAAACTAATCTAAACTCTATATGAATGCATGATATGGAACGCAAATTGTTCGGATTATCGTCTACATGCGGTGTTGGCCTAACTCGATCTATCACCCAACTAATTGGCCAATACGTCCAATTTAACTCCAAATAATTCCATTTCTCTCCCAATACTTCAAATCACCAAACACAAGTCAAATAACATAAAATTTAGCAAAACCATCCTCACATTTCTTCTTGAGAATTTCGGCCATGGTGAGTGCATCAACATTATGATTTTTCCTACTTGATTTTCTCACAATAATTCATCATTTCATAACCAATTCACTTGAAATAAAATCAAATCCACCATCAACACTCTACAAGGAAGATTCGGCCAGTGATGAACTCATGAGGAATATGTGAATTTCAAGCTTAATTCTTGCACTTAACACCATAAACAACTAAAAACATCCATATATCTTAAAAATCTATCGAAATCATCATCAAATTCTCTCTCCTAGGGTTTGATCAGCACACTATCCTTCATGATATCGTGTGATTCAACCATGAAAAATGCAAAATAATGCATAGGAAAGATAGATCACAAGCTAGAATTGAAAAATCTTACCTTTTGTCACTTGATTCTTTGAATTTTCACACTTTTCTCTTAAATTTTTCCACCTAGGGTTTTGTTCTTCTTCTTTTCTTCCTTTTTCTTCCTTTGGCCGGCCAAGAGAAATGAGTTGGGTGGGTTATGGGCTGATTTTTAGAGCCAAATAATAAATGGATGAAAATTTGACACATGTCACCATTCCATTGGCTCATGTGTCATACTTACCCATTAAGCAATCTCTCTCCACCATATAAATTTTCTCAATTATCCATGATAATATTGGGTAAAATCCATATTCTGGACAAGTGTTGGGTGGTGTAAAATTACAATTTTGCCATTGGGTGGCAAAATGACTATTTTACCCCTATGCTCTAAAAAATGTCAGAATTAAAATTTTTCACTTCTCAAACTCAAATTATACTTCAAATGATCAATCTTAGTCAAAAATTTCATCCAACACTCACATCTTAACCTCGGGTAGCAAAATGACCATTGTACCCCTAGGTCATGAAAATTCCAATTTGACTCCAAATCGGTCCTCGAACTCCGAATCACCATTTTAAGTCATTTTGGGGTTTTAAAATTCTCAATTTCATCTTAAAATCTCTATTTGGACTAGTTCGAGGCTTAATTCAACTTAATTGTACCATTTGGTACAATACCGTCATTTGACGATTTTTGAGGTACCCAAGTAAGCACACATGCATTCTTATGTAGGAGCGGAATAATAAACATATTGTAGAGCTGGGCTTAATAAAATTATTTTTAGAAATCATTTGGAATATATATATATATTATACGTAAAGTGTTTTGAATCGGGAAAAAAGCTTTTCGAAAAGATTTACATCAAAGGAAATTGTACCTTATTGTTTGTGCAGTGTGCATTGATGAAATTTATTACATATTCACAATGCTATTTTGATACAAAATATCATGCAAATATTTACAATGAACATTTTACGAAAAGAGAGTTTTAACGTGATGTGGGGATCGATATCTTGAGAGATTTAAAATATCCCCTTGAAGATCAAATTTGAATTCTTTTAAAAGGTGATTTCCATTTTAACCAAGAAATTCAAGAGTAATTGGAGACTGCTACTTATTGTGTTATAAATTGTAATTTGAATCGAATGGCTTATGATAATGTGGGCATGATTGGCTGGATTGGTAAATGTGTTGAAAATGTATGAACTGTTGATTTGCCTTGAAAGGCTGTAAAATAAAATAATTGCCATGTCATGCTATTGCAAATTTTATTATATGGTGGGTTTAGCTTGCTGCAGTGGGCGGGTTATGTTGACTAGCCTATTAGAGGGGCATGAAATCTGGTTATCTTCGTACCTTGGTCAGAGAGGCGCATAAGGTATCTCTTGAGGTATGGTTAGAGTTTACGTCACGCCGAACCACCTCGTGATGATGAACTCCACTAATGCCAAGGAAAGACTATGTTTTCAAAATAAAAACATGATTTATGCGTACATGACTTTTTAACAGCCTTGGCAGACTCGATTGGGATAACCCTAGGCCAAGGTATCCCTCACAACCGAGTATGAGAATGATTTTGGCACAACCCAAGTTTTTAAGTAAGTCATAAGCCATGTTGTTTATTTTTGACAAAAATGTAATAGTTTTATATGAGTTGAAATAAGTTTTAATATTATGAATTATATTTCTCTGTATGGTGAAAATGGAATTAAACGGCTTTTCGCAACTCCCTTATTTGTTTATCTGTGAAATGAATTTGTAATTCCTTGAATATGGGGCAAGTTATGATTTGTGCATGATTTTAAAAATTATTTGCTTTCGCGGGAGCTTACTAAATTTTATTGATTTGATTCAAAAATGATTATTTATATATTTTGATGCGAAAAATTTTATTATCTCGATTATTTATACTTTATAAGAAATTCTCGATTTCTATATAAGGCACAAACCCTCGTTTGAAACGAATTGCTTTTATAATCTTACATTTTTATATTCAACTGATCTGCCGTTTTCTTGTTTTCCCATCTACGCCCTACTCGCTGAGTCGATGATTATCATTGAGTCTATGAGACTCACACCCCTTTATTTTCCCTTTTGCAGATAGGGATCAGCCTAGCGTGCAGTTAGTGACGTGTTCGGTCCACCATGAATAGGTAAAGGCATCTCCTAGCATTTTATTCCTAGTTGCTCCGCTGTTAAAGGTCAAGTCGTAGCATTTTATTGATTATGTTGTAAATGAATTCTGAATTTTTATATAAGCATTAATTTGGAGATTATAGATTTTAATGCATATACTTACGAATCAAAGGAAAAAGTTTGTATTGATTTTTATATTTATGGTTCAATTTAGTATATGAAAGTATCAATATTATATGGTGATTGAATGTAGTGGATTAACAAGCAAATTTTTGACAAGCTTGTTCGAGACTTGGTTGGTCTTTTTCAGAAGTCTTGGATGCAGGCAGCGACCGCGGAGAGGTCGTTGCACTTTTGTAGCTTTTCTCCTTGATCAGTCAACTTACCATTAATCCTCATGAGTAAATTAAAAATTACTTCATTTGAGAATTTGGAAGAGGCTCCTTCAGATTGAGCAGGTAGGTTATGTTCTTTTCTTGAACCAGTCTTACGGGTCTTAATGAACCTTTCTCCATTGAGCATATACCCCATTTTAACCAAGCTGCCATAATAAATAGCTTGATCTTTGGTTTTTACTAAGTCCATATCATACCGCTTTGCTTATATTCCCTTCTTCTGTACAAGGGATGTAATTACATTCCCATACGACAGGTTAACCTTATCAAGTTTGCAGGCACTTCTCATTTTTTCAATCATATATCTTCCCAGATTCAGAGATACCCCGTTAAAGGCATGTTCCATCCGCCAAAGGTCTTGGAGGCTGATGTAGCTAAGGCTTCCACTTCTACCTTGAATGTTTGCTGCTATAAAATAATGTAAAATCCTAATCTGAGGACTGATTATCAGTCCAGAATTGCTCTTTGAGGAATATTTTTCCTTCCTCCCAGTGATGATTTCCCAAAATGAGGACAGATCATATTTTTCAAGCAGCTTAAATTCACCTTCTTCACATTCTATTTTCAACAAGCTTCCTAAATCTTCAGTAGTCATAATAAATTCTTTTCCATTTAGATAAACATTCAACCATCTTCATCATAGTCATCATAATCTATTAATTCCTTTCCTTTCAAAGCAATACCAGAATAGAATTCTTTAATTAGACTTGGACTGTAAGACCTATTCTTAAATGTGTTGTAACCTTTTAGTTTTAGTTCATCAAAGTACTCAGATAAACTAGTTTGGATTTCTACATTTTCCTCAAAACTCTTCCAATCAATAATTTTCCACAGAAGATTGGTGCATTCTCGATATTCTTGAACCTATATTCATGCAACTATTCCTAAACTTTGAAGAAGAAGAACTAGTACCTTTGTGGAGTGAGGGTTTTGTTTCTTTCTTCTTCTCAGTTTTTTGCTTTTTTTCTCTTAGTTTCTCAAATATTTCTTTCACTGAACTAGGCATGATTTTCAGTTTTTTCTTCAGACTTTTCGTTCCTGTTCCTTCCTCCATTGCCCTTTTCCCTTTCTTCTTCTCTGATATCTCTTTACTTTGAGATGTTTTAGCCATATTGGTTCCAAAAATTTCTAAGGGTTTGAGTCAGTTTCAGAGGCCAGCAGGAAGATTTAAGTTTTTGTTTTTAGAGCAATGGGTTTCAAGGGAAAGGAAAGAAGAGGTAGTCAGTAGTTATTATTCAAAAAAATTGCTCACCTTCCCTTAAGTACTGCCCTACTTTTCTTTCTTCATAATTTTAAATTTCCTTTTAAAATTTTGGTTGTTTACCTTTGGCAGTATTTCTCCATTCTTTTTATACCCGATATACCCAAATTTTTACCATATTTTACTTTTCTTTCTCTAAACTGACTAAGTCTTATTATTTAATGTTGTCAGACCACTTTTAGTTGACTAAGATTTCCTTAGTCGACTGAATGCATTCTGTTTTCTATGTGATAGCCAAATGTTTTCCTATAATTCCTTCATACTAATCATCCCTAAATTACTTCTAATCTCATAGAATTTATCTTCATTCAGAGGTTTGGTAAAAATGTCTGCTAATTGATGTAAAGTGTTCACAAATTCTATCTTAATATCATTTTTCACTACATTGTCTCTAATAAAATGATGTCTTATTTCAATGTGCTTTGTCCTAGAGTGCTGCATAGGGTTTTTTGATATATTGATTGCACTTGTATTATCACAGTATATTGGTACATTATGCATAGTTATTCCATAGTCTTTTAATTGTTGCTTGATCCAAAGAATTTGTGCACAGCAACTACCTAGTGATACATATTCTACTTCGGCTATTGACAAAGCTACTGAATTTTGCTTCTTGCTGGACCAAGACACAAGCATGCTTCCTAAAAATTGGCATGTTCCACTAGTGCTTTTCCTATCAGTTTTGCTACCAGTAAAGTCAGCATTTGAATATCCAACTAAGCTAAAAGTTGAATCTCTAGAGTACCATATTTTTAGTCCTTGAGTGTCTATGAGGTATCTAAAAATTCTCTCAACAGTTGTTAGGTGTGTTTCTTTAGGTTGTGACTGAAATCTAGCACACAAGCACACACTAAACTGATTATCTGGTCTACTTGCTGTTAAGTAGAGAAGAGAGCCGATCATATCTCTATATAGCTTTTGATCTATATCCTTACCTTTTTCATCTAAGTCAAGTTTGGTGGATGAACTCATTGGTGTGGAAATTGATTTCAGCTTCAGCATATCAAAATTCTTAAGCATATCATGAGTGTATCTTTCTTGGTTGATGAAGATTCCTTGTAAGGACCTGGAACCTCCCTCGGGCCCATGACAACCGTCGCGACATCTCGATTGACACTCATTACCCGGAATGCCAATCGGAACCCCGCAAGGCTTACGTATCAGTTTCTTGCCTTTCTTGTGAGCAATCGTTGTTAAACATTCTGTTTTAAACAATTACAAGTCGTTTTCGGCTCAAGTATATCAAAAGACAACAATTATTTTTTTATTTTTTTTAAAAAGGATTTATAAACAAATATTACTATTCAAAATATTGATTAAAATATAACATTTTTATATAAAACAATATTTATAGAAACACGTGTAAGTAATCTTTTGTAACGTGGAAGTAAAATAAATTCATACATACAATAATTTACAAAGTTATAATGTACAATAATAATTACAATGACAAATGGCCTGTAAATACACCAAGTGTTGGTGATAGTAACCTACTATCTGTGAGATAGAGGGGTCAACTAGAATTCTCGACAAAATCAGGTATCTACAAACTACCACAGGCCTGAAATATTTGGAAAGGAGGTGGGTGAGATTTTGTAATTCCAATGAGTAAACAAACATTATTATAAATATCTAAAGGTGAGTAAAATGGAGGCAAGTTTAAACAATAAATCACAAACCATTTCATAAGGTTTTCAATTTATTTCTTAAATCATAAAATATTTGTAATTTACCAAAACAGTTGTTAAGGCTTATGACTTTTATTAGAAACAGGGTTCAAGCCAAAAACTAGTCCTTGGGGATACCTTGGCCTAGGCATCTAACCGAGTCCGCCAAGGTTGTTAAGATATTTACATGTTAAACACATGTTAGTTTTGAAAATAAGCCGTTCCTTGGCGTTAGCCAAGTTACACATTCACGTGGGGGTTCGACGTGAAGTGAGCTCTAACATTACCCTGGGAGTTACCCTCCTCGCCTCTACAACCGGAGTAACTATGCAACCTAGTTTACCGTACCCCTCTAATAGGCAGTTCACGAAAATCCGTCACTGTAGTGACTAAACCCACCAATTTTAATAAAATTTCGACAGTATAATATGGCTTTTATTTATTTACCCAACCTGCATAGTAAAAGACAGCTTACATAAATTTCCAATGCAATTATAAAATATAGCCACATATACTCATATATCATAAGTCATTCATAGGAAAATAAATTTTTCAAGACAATTAGCAACCTCCAATTACTTAATTTCATGGTCAAAAGTTTCTTATTTCAGATAATCAACACAATATATTTATTTGTCACATTTATTTCTAAAACATCAAAAGTCCCATTTTAATCTCATTTTCGTTTCATAAAATACATGAAGAGCATTTAAAAATAAATTTTAGATAATTTACAATAAGAATAGGTTTACTCATCGTTTGTACAAATTAAATACTTTTCTAAGTGCCCTGATCACTATTCGTCGGGTACGACTTCCTTACCTTTATCGGAAGGCTCTCCTCCTAGACACATTGCAAAAATTACACAATTCACCACATTGATGCTAAATCACTATATAATTGACTTAAATCCTATACTAATGCATGGTATGAAATGCAATAGCCTAAAACGGCTTAAAAGCAGTATTAACCTATTTTTGGCACTTTACCCGATAAGTTGCTAACGCGCTCCATTTTAACTCTAAATTGTTCCATTTTCTCTCCAACATTTCTAACCATTAAATATCAGCCAATAACCCTCTAAAATTACCAAAATCAGCTCACTTTCCTCCTTGGAAAATTCAGTCAAAAATGGGACATTAACTCGGTTAATTTTCCACTTTGTTTTTCTATCACATTTAATCATTTTTCATTATTTTCTCTTCATTTCTCTTAGAATAAAAATCAGTTCATCATCATTGTACATCATTGAATATTCGGCCAAGGGTGGGTATTGTGAGAATTTCATGCTTTCTTGCCCAATTTGATTTCTATACACATTTAACTAACTAAAACTACTAATTTAACTAAGAATCAAAACATAAAAATTTCAAAATCCTTCCCCTTGAAATTCAGCCAGCCTTTGGCATCACTTTTTGATCTCTCTCCTCTAGCATGCTAAATGGAAACAAAGGCATAGGAAAGGTAGAAATCAAGCTAAAGTCAAAAAATCTTACCATTAGACACGTAAACGGATGAAAAATGCGAATTCCCCTTTGAATTTTCTAGTTTTCCTTTGGTTTTTCTCTTTTCTTCCTTTCCTCTCTATTTTCTCTCTTCTTTTCTCCTTATGGCTGACCATCACCTGATGTGGGGTTTAAATGGGCTGATTTTCCTTTAAAATAATATTAAATCATTAAAAAGTGCCATGTATCACTTTTCCATTGGCCCGTTTTTAAAATATCATCCTTTAAACTTTAATTTTTTTTACCACTTAAAATACCATAGTTATTCATACCAAAAATAAATAAATCTTATGATTTTGACAAGTTTTGGGTGGTAAAAATTACGGTTTTACCTCGGGGTGACAAAATTATCGTTTTGCCCCTATGTTCCTAAAATTGTCAAAATTGAAATTTTTCACTTCCTATCATTAAATTATACTCCAAATAGTTAATCTTGGTCAAAAATTTCACTCCATGATCAAATTATTATCTTAGGTGATAAAATGACGATTTTGTCCCTAAACATCAAAATTTTCAATTTTTCCCCAAATGAACCCTCAAACTTCGAACAATCATTTTTAGTCATTCCTGGACTGTAAAATATTAAATTTTATCCTACGATTCCTATTTGAACTAGTTCGAGGTTAAATCAACTCAAGTGTACCGTTAGGTACAATACCGAGTTTCGTCTATTCTTAGGAGCTTTCCTAGCGTAATAACATGCTACTCAGTGCATGTATGTCATGACATGTGTTTATAGGGTCGGGTTTTACATTCCTTCCTCACTTTGTTTGATTTGAAGACTAAGGAAGTACCTTAACTCTTCCATCATGCTCATCTCAAATTCACCCTGCATTTCCTTAGCAAAGTTCTTACATAAAGCCTCATTAGTTGCACCAAATACAATGTCATCCACATATATTTGCACAACAATTAAATCATTTAGATATCTCTTAATAAAAAATGTAGTATCGATGCTACCTCTATCATTCCCTTTCTCAACTAGAAATTTTGAAAGCCTCTCATACCAAGCTCTAGGAGCTTGTTTCAATCCATACAAGGCTTTATGAAGTTTTAAAACATGATTAGATTTTTCAAAGCCTTCAAAACTAGGTGGTTGTTCTATATATACTTCCTTTTGAATTAATCCATTTAAGAATGCACTTTTTACATCCATTTGGAACAATTTAAAATTCATGAAACATGCAAAAGCTAGCAACAACTTTATGGCTTTAATCCTAGCAATAGGAGCAAAGGTTTCATCATAATCTATTCCTTCTTCTTGGTTGTATCCTTTTGCTACCAACCTAGCTTTATTTCTAACTACATTTCCTTGCTCATCTACCTTATTTATAAATACCCATTTTGTATCAACAATAGGGTAATTTGAAAGTCTAGGTACCAATGACCATACACGACTACTTGTGAATTGATCAAGTTCTTCTTACATGACCATTATCTAACTTTCCTCTTTTTCAGCTTCTTCAAAGTTTTTAGGTTCAATTTGAGATATAAAAGTTGAAAACTCACAAGTTTCTCTAGTTGTTTTCCTAGTTTTAACTCCTTGTGAAATGTCACCTATTATTTGGTCTTGTGGGTGATCTCTTACAAATCTCCAACTCCTTAATAGATCATCATGCTGATTTTCTGCTCTTTGCAGATTTTTTAGAGGTGGAGTTTCATTTTCTCTTCTAGGTGAGCTTTCTTCATTATTTTTGTTTTTTTTAAGCTCATTTCCTCCATTTGTTTTTCTAGGACTTCTACATCATCATCATCATCATGAATTTCTTTTTGTAAAGCATTTGACTCATTAAAAACTACATGGATTGATTCTTCAACGGTTAAGGTCTTTTTGTTAAAAACTCTATAGGCCTTTGAGTTTAATGCATATCCGAAAAATATTGCTTCATCACTCTTTGCATCAAACTTCCCTAGGGCTTGTTTTCCATTGTTCAATACAAAGCATTTACAGCCAAAACTCCTAAGATGAGAAATATTTGGTTTCCTACCTTTATAAAGTTCATATGGAGTCTTTGAAGTCAAGGGTCTTATTGAGACTCTATTAAGAATATAAGCTGTTGTATTTACTACCTCAGCCCAAAGATATTTAGGTAGGTTGTTCTCACATGGCATGGTCCTAGCCATTTCTTTTAAGGTTCGATTTTTCCTTTCTACAACTCCATTTTGCTGGGGTGTTCTAGGTGCAGAAAAATTGTGATCCAACCTCTTTTCATTGTAAAATTTTTCAAACTCATCATTTTCAAATTCTCCTCCATGATCACTCCTTATGTTAACTATGGCTAGTCTTTTTTTATTTTCTACTTTCTTACAATGACTTAAGAATGCTTGTACAGCATCATTCTTATGAGCAAGACAATACACCCAAGTATATCTAGAATAGTCAACAACTATTACAAAGCCATAAGATTTTCCTCCTAAGTTAGTTGTGCTTATTGGACCAAATAGATCAATGTGTAACAATTCAAGAGGTCTAGATGTTGACACTATCTTCTTGGTCTTAAAGAATGTTCTAACTTGTTTTCCTAGTTGGCAAGCATCACATATTCTGTCATTTTCAAATTATAAATCCGGCAACCCAACTACTAAAGTCTTTCTAATCAATTTTGACATAGTATGCAAACTTACATGTCATAATCTTCTATGCCATAACCAGCTATCATTTTCAGCATTTGCAACAAGACATACTTCACTATTTGCTTCAAGATCTTCAAGAAAAATCACATACATATTCTTTAATCTTTTTCCTATAAATGAGATTTTATTTGTACTCACATCTATCACTTCACATTTAGTTGAATCAAAACATACTTTAAATCCTTTATCACATAATTGACTAATACTTAGTAAATTATGCTTTAAGCCTTTAACCAACAACACATGATTGATTTGAGTCTAGAAATTCTTACCAACCGTACCTACACCATGGATTCTACCTTTTGAATCATCTCCAAAGAATACAGTTCCTCTCTTTCTCTTATCCAGCTGAGCAAACAACATTTCATGTCCTGTCATGTGCCGTGAACAACCACTATCCAAGTACCAAGGCTATTTCTTCTTGAGTTAAGCTCTAGAACATGCCTCCTTTAAGTCCAACTCAACCTACAAAATAGAATTTCAGTTTTTCTTTATAGGTACCCATACTTTGATGGGTCCTTGAGTGTTAGTTGCAACAAAGGATCCCTTAAGAACCTAGATTTTCTTAACTTTCTACACTATTCTTTTCTTAAAACACTCATATGATAAATGACCATGTTTACCACAATTATAACATCTAAGTAATGCTTTAGCTAAATTTTTATTGTGGTATACATCTCTTTTTTAAGATTCATTTTTCAAACATTTAAGAGCTATGTTTTCATCAAGAATTATTTGCAAAGCTTCAAACTTGTTTTTCAACTCTTGTTTTAAAACCTCAAAGTCTATTTTTAAGTGTTCTAACTCAACTTGCAAAATATTTCTTGCTAAAATAGAAGTAAATTCTTGTTTGATTTGTTCCAAATCATTTTCAAGTAATGCAGCCTTTTTCTTTAATGATTTGTATTTTGAAAAAAGTTTTTCAAATTCATCATAAAGCCACTCATACACATCTTGTAAATCATCATAAGAATTAATGCAGGGGGATGAGGATACCTCTGTTTCATCCTCTTATGCCATTAAACAGATGTTTGCTCTTTCCTCAATTTTTTCATCATCAGTTTCAGAGCTTGATGTGTCACTGTCTAACCATGCAGCTGCCACCATTGCTTTCTTGGATTTCTTATTTTTCTTGGGAGTTTCATCTTTTAGCAATGGACATTCGAACTCGAAGTGACTAGATTTTTTACATTCGTAGCAGATCATCTCCTCCTTTTTGTTGGAGTCATTTTTGTTCCTTATGTTCCATGAAGCACCTTAGTCTTTCCTAAAACCTTTTCTAGTTAGCCTTCGATTTCTTCTACTCATTAGCTTTTTGAATTTTCTTGCAACTAGAACTAATTCATCATCATCATCATAAGAAAGCTCTTTCAGCTTTTTTTCAAGGATGCTGGCTTTAAGTGTAATACTCTTTTTCTTTTCCTTTGCTTCCCTTCGATTTTTTTCTTCTTCTTCCTTAAGCTCTAGCTCATGAGTAAGAAGAGAACCACAAATCTTATCGAGTGTGATGATGTTCAAATCTTTAGCCTCTTTAACGGCAGTCAATTTTGGCTTCCAAGATTTTGGTAGGCTTCTAAGCAGTCTCTTAACAATTCATGTTCAGGGATAGGCTTGCCTAGCTAACTCAATTTATTTTTTTATGTTTGTAAACCTATCAAACATGCTGGTGATGTCTTCACCAGGCTCCATTTTGAACATTTCATAACTATGTGTTAAGAGAGCAATTTTGGACTCCTTTACTTGAGAAGTCCCTTCATGGATTATTCTAAGTTTTTCCCACACTTGTTTAGCTATTTTGCAGCTTGAGACTTTTGTTAAATTCAGTGGGGGTCAAGGCACAATGTAATGTGTTGATGGCCTTAAAATTTATTTGAACTTTTTTAGTTTCAGCCTCAGTCTATTCAGACCTTGGCTTGGGCATCAACTCATTTGTCACTACATTCACGATTAAAGGCATAAAGGGTCCGTCAGTTATGATGTCCCACATTTCATAGTTTATAGCCTTAATATAGATTGACATTCTTGTGCTCCAATAAGGGTAATTAGAGCCATCAAACAAAGGTGGTTTGTTTGTTGATTGTCCCTTAGCAACTATGGTTTTTTGTTAGGCCATTTGGATCCTCCCAAAGGATGTTAAGCCTTAAAAACAAGGAATTAGCTTTGATACCACTTGTTGGTCCCAATTATATGTGCTAAAGGGAGGTGAATAGCACAAATTGGCTCTTGACAAGATGAGAAACTAATTTACAGAACAAAGAAAATAAAAATAGAGTAAACAATGCACAACAATTTAGAGTGGTTCGGTCCAAGACCTACATCCACTACTTTGATTGTCCAACTAAGGATTTTCCCACAACTTCACTAAGAACCGATGAAATTCACAAGCTTTCACCAAGCTTTACAATGGTTTTTACTAGAGTCAGCCAAAACCTTTTACACTAGTTTTTTGCGGGCTCAACTAAAACCCCAAAGTGGTTTTCCAAGGCTTAACCACAACCTACAACAATCAAGCTATCCCAAGCTTGAATAACCCCTTAGGGTGACTTCCTCACTCTAAGAATACAAGAAAGGTAGTAAAAGAAAGTACCTATGATCACTGCTTGATCTAAGTGGTACAAGATTGAGTGCTAAGTATAAATGCAAAGAGTAGGCATTTAAGTGCAGACGGGTGTAGTGAAGCTTTTTTGGTTTTTCTACTTTCAATAGCTTAAATGTCATTCAAGGCTTCTCAAAAACTTTTTGCTAACTATTGAATGACCCTTTTATACTTGGAGATGCAACTCTGATGGCAATTTGGCAGTTTATGGCCGTTGGAAACAGTTAAGGATGAGTTATAGCCGTTAATCTGTCTTGTAGTGCTCTGGTTCAAATTGTAGATAGAAAGCTCTTAGTCGACTGACTTGATTCTGTTTCTGGTTTGCTGATCTTGGCAGAGAGCAGTTAGTCGACTGACTTGGTCGACTAAGTTGGTTCTGTTTCTCAAACTCTTCAGGCCACCATTTCTCCAATTTGAAACTTGGTCAACCAATATTCTTCCTTGTTTCACCAATAGGCTTCTTCCTTGTTAGACAGTTACATCTTGTTATTTTTATCCCTCTTTTTCTCTTGACATACTCTTTGAAGAGTTAATTAATTAATTTCATATATTAATTTTCTTGCACACTTAAGTAAAGGTATTAGATACAAATAAATAGAAATGTTTTATTATCATAAAAAACTAATGGAGCTAACAAAAAGTAACTGTTGCAAACTTCCACCCCAGAAAGGTATTTGCCATATGAGATTTCCCCTCGCCCGATTATGGAAAAGGTACTACACTTGTCAATAGGGAGGAATTTGAGAGGCAACAATAAGGAAAAATACGAACCAAGAGGATGATGAAGATCCTGAAGAAGACAAGGATGATGACTCGTCGATAAGTACGAGCTCTAGTAGTAATTCTTTTGAGATCATATGGCCTAAAGGAAATGAGTAGGATGGTGAAATTGTGGTGATGTAGATGAAATTAAAGTATGGTTGTAAATTTTGTGTTTGGAGACTTTAAGATATGGTTAAACTTGTGCGATTTGAACTGGTTTTGTGGTAGTTAATTTAACGAGTTGGCTGAGTGTTTGAAACTTTTTATGCATGGTTGGATGAGATTAGCATTGGTAACAGTTTGTGAATCTCTTAACTATTTCTTGTGGAGCATGAAAGTTGATGGAATGGAGACACATAGTGCCATGATATTGTGTGATGGTAATTGACATAATATACATCATTGGAAGTGTATGTGATAGGTAAGAGAATATAAACGATTAAAGGAATTGTGCTATAGGCTTAGAGGAAAGCCATGAGGTTGAGAATGATTAGTGTAGTAATCTGAAAGGTAGAAGAATTGTTTGATAAAGTAAATTCCAATAGCTTCAACGCCACAGCGCTGACTGCCCAACGCTACCGCGCTAAGAACCCCTCATGGCTAAAAAGCATGAGCAAATTGTGAGTGGCATGAAGATGAAACTTACAAGCTGAATTATGGTTAGTGATCTTGATGTTGAGTTTTGTTATTTAGAGTTTCAAGTGCGTTGGAAAGGTGTTTATATGAATGAATTGAAAGGTTTCTTTATTACCTTATATATTGGCATGTATGTCAAGCTCTACTCTATTATATACTTGTCATGTCATTCATGTACTTGATAGCATATCTACATACTGGAATGCCTCGAAAAATCGTTAAAAGTCAGTATCGTACCTAGTGGTACAATTAAGTCGATTAAAACCTCAAACTAGGCCAAATAAAGATCTTACGATGTATTTGAGAGTTATTGAATCTTAGAATATCTTAATATGATGATTCGATATTCGAGGATTGATTTGGAGTTAATTCGAGAATTTTCATAACGTAGGGGCAAAATGGTCAGTTTGCCACCCAAGGGCAAAATTCGAATGTTGGATGATATTTTGACTAAATTTAATTAATTAGAGCATTATTTGAATTTGAGAAGTGAAAATTTTTAATTTTGACATTTTTTCGAACATAGGGGCAAAACGGTCATTTTAAGTGTCCATGAAGGCGAAATTGGAAATTTTGGAATTTTACACCACCATGACACTTGTCAAATCCCTAAATTTCACCCATTATTTTTTTAAGTGAGAGATTATATGTGGTGGGCATGAAATGCTTAATTATTAAGTTTTTAAACATGGACCAATTAAAAGGTGACAAGTGTCAAGCTTTAATATTATTTTAATTACCTATATAAACTCACTTAAAACCTTCACATTCACACTCTTATGGCTGGCCAAGCAAGGGAACAAAGAGACAAAGAGAAGAACAAGCCCTAGGAAGGAAAAATTCAAGAGAAATTGTTGGATTTCAAGGAATCAAGCAAGTAAAGGTAAGATTTTTTAATTTTAGCTTGTGATCTACCTTTCACATGTATTATTTTTCATTCTCCATGGCTGAAATTCAAGTTTTCAAGAGGGAACCTTTGCTGGCCAAATCTAGAGAGAGAAGTTTTGGTGATGAATTTTGCTAGATTTCATAATATCCTAGTGTTTTTAGTCATTTTGTGATGTTTGGAAGGAAAAACAAGCAAGAAAATCACATGTTCTTCAATAACCCTCTTTGGCCGAATTTATTAGGTGACATGTTGATGACGGATTTTGTTGTATTTCATGTTATTTAGCTCGTAATTGATGATTTATGGTATCGAAAATCAAAATGAATTTCGGTTACGGTGAATTAAGTCACAATTAAGCTCATTGAGATACTTTGGTGTATTTGGAATATTAGAAGTGTAATGAAGATATTTGGAGTTGAATTGGATGTTTTGGCTAATTAAACAAGGCATAGTGCGAGTTAGGTCGAATGCCAATTCAGTCCGATCATAATTGAACCGACGTAGAACACCGTCTTTAAGTGATTATTCGGATAATTCTCATTCAATGTCATGCATTCATATAGAGCCTGAATTAGTTTTATTACAGTTTGACACAAATATATTGAATTACGTGTCGTGTATTATGTATAGGTGGTGAGCCCTCTGATAAGGGTAAAGATATTGTTCCCAAGGACCTAGAATAGGAGTACTCCAAACTCCTACTATTGTGAGTAATCAAATGTTCATCTTAACTATCTAAAGTAGTTTATATTCATTTTTTTATGATTTTAAAGAATAATGAACTTAAACCGTAGATTTTTATGTTTTACAAGTTAAGTGATGGTTAAATGAATGAGATTTATAAATTGTTTTGCAATTCAATGATGATTTTGGAAATTGAGTAAGTGGAGATTAAATACTTGTGTTATCTATATATATGTGGTTTGATTGATGGCTTATGACAATGTGATGGCATGAATAGCTGGATTTGTGGTTTGTGGATTATATGAACTACTTTTGTTTTACCTTGACAGCCTAGATAATATCATATTAGCCATGTTATGATGTCGAAATGTTTATTGATTTGGTGGGTTATTTGATTAGCTTACTGCAGTGGGCGGGTTTTCGTGGACCAGCCTATTAGAGGGGCATGGTAAACCCCGTTATATTTTACCTTAGTATGAGAGGTGCGAAGGGTATCTCCTAAGGTAAGTTTAGAGTTCACTTCACGCCGAACCACCACATGAGGATGAAACTCAGCCAATGCCAAGGAATGGCTATATTTTAAAAGTAAAAACATGTTTTATGGGAATATGTCGTTTTAACATCCTTGGTGGACTCTGTTGGATGCCCGGGCCAAGGTGTCACCGAGTATGAGTTTTGGCATAAGCCAAGTTTTCAAGAAAATCATAAGCCTTGTTGATTATTTTGATGAAATGTAATTGTTTTATAGGAATTGAAATAAGTTTTGAATGTTATGAACTATATTATGATGGGATGATTTAACTGTCTCCATTTACTCAACTTTAGATGTTATAGATTAATTTTGCTTGCTCACTGGGTTTGTAAAAAACTCACCCCTTCTTTTTATCTATTTTAGACTCAGGACAGTCTGCAGACAGCCGATTTTGTCGAGGGTTGCTTTTGGATTTGCACCATTAGAAATCGAAGGTCTACAAACTTGTATATTTGAGATTATTTTGGAGCCCACATGTCATTGTAGAATATTTTCGTATACTTGGTTTAGTGTGCTATTATATATATGAATTTATTTTGCTCTTACGTTACAAAAATTGTTTATGCAAGATTCTATAAATATTGTTTTATAAGAAAGTAGAATATTTTATTTAATATTTTTATTTAGTTTGATTAGTCAAAATTTCATTTTAAATGGATGATTTAGATTACTAAAATTATTTTTAGATAAGAAATGTATATTTTTCGATCGTATGCTATATTTTCACCAGGTTTTAAAATTTTTAGGTAAAAATGACCAAAATACCCCTGTGTGGCAGAAATTACTTTTGTTTGTTTTTTATTTAAAAATAGTTTATATTCCCTTAAAACATGATATTTAGTAACTGTTGCTCACAGGGGAGACGTAAAATTGCTACACGAGCCTTGCGAGGTTTCAGTTGACATTCCAAGTAATGAATGTCTATCGAGACATCGCGGTGGTTGTCATGGGCTCGAAGGGAGTACCAGGTCGTGACAATGTAAGTAAAAGAGAAGTTAGAGAGTTCTTGAGATGGCTACATTGAGATAAATTACCATGTGAAGTATTAAGATAAACAATATGTCGACCAAAGTCAAATATTAAGAAATAAAGGAGACAAGAGATTAGGCCTTGTTAAAGGCTAAGGAAAAAGTTAATGAAAGTTGGATGAATGTATGAGACATTGATAAGGGATGCCAATACCAAGTGATGAGAATTGTGAATGAAGGACTACAAGGTTGGCATAGCAAATGAGTTAATATAAAGTATTGCTATGAGGATTTGCAAATCTTGTCCTGACTTAGTTGAATGAAAAAGGATTAGTAACAACACAAGGCCAATTAGGTGGCATGCTAGAAACCCATGAAGATAAATTGAGGTATGAATAGATGAGCATGCATTTAAATATCTTGGTGAATAAGTGCATGCCTTTTGGAATGATATGCTCGGAATGTTAATGAGCAAATAAGTGATTTGGTGTTTTGGGAATGCATGAACATCCTTCAAAAGGAATTACCAATCATACGCAGCAAGTATAATATGTGGGATTTTGAAACTTGCTAAGGAGCCAATGGCTAAACCACGGGTTATGTGATCATATGTGGTGAGACATAAATTTAAGGTGGGTATCTACAAGGAAATACTCAAAAGGAATTCTGTTATGAATCTTGTGAAAACAAGTATTAAGTTATGTAGTTACAAAAAGGAAGTTGTAAGTTGAAAGTGATACTCACATTGACATTGAGAAGTACTTGAGAAAAACCTTGTTTCAAGTCTTACAATTACAAGTACAAATTGTATAATGGCTAGGGAAGAATGATGTTATGTTAGTATAAAAAAATAGTACAAAAGATGATGGAAGGTAACCTTGATAATGAAGTCAGATGATGAAAACCTCCTAATGTAGAAATTGGAATTCGAAAAATACACGAGGCATGCATGATTCAGATAAGTCTAAGTTTTAAGTGACTAACTAATATCAAATTGCAATAAGAATATAATATCTATGTTAGAGGTTTGAAAGATGATTGAGAAATAAATATGACTTTTAGGAATTGTGGTATTTCATAAGATGCAATGATCAAGTAAAGATGAATTTTTGAAGAATCAATGAGATTATAAAGCATATACGAATACTGGATTACAATTTAATGAAAATGACATTCAGCAAGTGAGATGTGATTAATGACATTGTGATGCAAGGATGTATATATATAGTACACTGAAACTTATGCATATGATTGGAAATGATAAGAAAAGAATATAAGCATGTAAATTATGGGAAGCTCTGCATAGGCATAATGTGAATTCATATGGGCCACATCAGAAATAACTTATGGTAAAACGTCAGTCAAGTGGTAGCTTAACATCCAAAGGGTGATCTGGCATTTATTATACCTTCATGTTTACAGATTAAACTAATTTATAGAAATGAAATGGAAAGGTAAGTTAGAAATGTCAAAATTAAGAAAAGTAAAAAGGGGATCATGTGTTACGAGGATATGATCTTGAAATTTTAGTTATGGATTGGAATGAATAAAGGGAAGTTTAGTCCAAAGGCATTTGACCCAAGGATTCCTACACATAGTGATGAATGTCAACATTTAAATATGTGTCTACATACGTATATGTGGAGTTAATTATTGTGACCAACTAAAGTGAAGGATTATCCATAGTGATTTGAGGTTTGAACTCAATATGTTCGATGAGTTGTATAAATGATACTGTGACAAGAGATACTATCAAGAATTAAGTTATGTTAATATAAGGAATAACAAGAAATGGAATCTATAGTGTGGTTAAGCCATACAAGAGTGATTAATTGGGTTAAGATGTGAGAATTAATGAATTGCTAAGACATAGTTATATTAGAGTCTCTATACGACGATAGTGCAATGGATGGACCATAAATGGTGATGGTATTACAAATGAGTAATTAGAGAAATTAATTAATGAAGACAAAGTTTAATCTTTTCAATAATGATCAAAAAGATCAAGTCAAAATAATTATAGTATGTTCAAAGGCATGAAGGATTAAAACTAATGAAAAGAATCTGATAGTGAGTGGAAAAAATTGCAATGAGAATTAAGGATTGGCAAGTGAGTTGCTTTCCCACGTGATGTAAATTGCATCGGATTAAGAATGATGTAAAAGTGTGAATCTTTGAATGTGCAATTAATAGGAAAACTATGAAGGTTTGAGTCACAAAGAAGTAAGGTAAATATGAAGTATATGGGAATAATTGAAAGTTTTAACCTCCCCTGATGTTGAAAATATGTATAGGAATGAATATGGCATGTTTATAATGCCATAAGTTCTATAGTAATGTAAGGAGATAAAATGAATGAATGTTGAAAACTTGACAAGAAACGAAGCAAAGAGATAGTGATTAGATATGCACACATAAGTATGATTTGTGATCGAAATCGATATGATTGAGACTAGGATCTTAGTGATGAGAGAGAACAATGGTTGAAGCGTACCGTTGTTTGATTCAAAGATGATAAAAGGTATAAGTTAAGTACCTAACCTGGTAAAGTGTTCTATTTGAATCGAAAGTAAGTAAGGTGAATAAATCAAATTTCCTATGAAAAGGGAAATAAAATATGATTATAGAGTGAGAGTAATAACCCGACACCGATGTGAATTCGAGGACTAATTCTATTTAAGTGGGGGAGACTGTAACACTCCATACCCTCGTATCGTAGTCAACATAACTGTATCGATAAGATGAAGGACTAATTGATTTGGATTTAAGTGGCAAAGAGCGGTGACGGGTGAAAGGAATATTCTAGAGTAAAATATTTTGCACGCGAGGAAATAACAATTAGATAATAATATTTTTATTGAGGATGAATTAGCAAGATAAAAAGTAATTCGAAAGTGAATCGAGCATAATAAGACATTTTGGGTTCCCAGGAGACCAGTGAAAAATCTTGAAATAAAATAATATCAAAATATTAATATTTTATTTGATGTCAAAATTAGTCATGAAGGAGGAGTATATGATCAATCTAAGTGGGGCAGAAGAAGAACGAGGGAAATTCAGAGAAAAATGATGTTAGCGGGGCTGGCATATATTTATTAAATAAAACTAGCGTGAGTAAGTATATATTTAAATATTATGGTAATACCGCGTTGAAGTGCAAACTTTATATTTTATTTGTATAAGTATAAAGGAAGAAACATAGAAGAAATTGGAATTAAAAGATTGTTGGAAGGACTAAATTAAAAAAGGGAGAAACATGGAGGGCTATATGGTAATTTTCTCATTAACTTGGTCGAAGCTTCCAAAGAAAGCTTTGACTCTTTTCTTCTTTTTCCATGGCTGATCCTTATCTCCCCAAAAGGCATTTTTCTTCTTCATCTTCTTCCTCTAATGCCATTTTCCTCTCTTCACCATGAAAATTAAATTTTTTCATTTTCTTTTCCTTCTTTTCTTTCCTTACTTTCTCCTTTTCCTATCTTCTTGTTCACCAAATCCACCATCCTCCACCCCATTCTCGTGGCAAACAGAATTTAGGAGAGTGAACAGAAAAAAAATTTCTTTTTCTTCTTTTCTTTTCTTCATTTTCCATTATACACCACTTTCATCACTGCCTAAGCTTTTTAGCTTCAGATATGCGTTAATAAACCAAAAGGTATACATTTTCAACTCTTGGATTTTAATATTAATGGGTTTATATTTTCAGATTTTATTTCCTAAATTCCTTCAAATTTTCTTTCTTGGAAATATTAGGTTTCTATTGATCTGTATACCTCTAAGCTCGTCCAGGTAAAGAAACTTTAAATTGGAATAGTTGGTCCAATGGGTTTGTGAATTAGACTAGAATTCTAGGTTAAATGTTAGGTTAGAGTGTAGATTATCTAGTGTATATTTATTAGAATTATTAAATTCAAATTTATGACATAATTAAGGTTATTATGGTTTATTGGTAAATATAGGTTCTAATGGTACTTAAGGACTTACTTAAATCAGGATCTTGTGGGTGCTAGTCTTGTAAGGTGGCATTATTAAGGTGAGTGAACTTGCATTTAAAATGTTTTGAACAAATGTGCATGCGTTTGAATAAAGTATTTGAAAATTCTTGGTTGACTTTTTTTTAAGAAAATTATTGGCAGGAACAAGCCTTTCACAAGTGATTCTTTTATGTTGTTAAACGTAGAATGTGATGAATTACGTGTGTGAAATATTATGTTGAATTGCCAATTAAATTGTGGTGTGTCATGCATTGGAAATCTTAAGATGTTTTAAACTAGTGGCAATACGATTAATATTTTTTTCCTTGAATGTCTAGACTGTGCAACCATGTCTATGATTAATAAAATAATGAATTATGTGGAATGTAGTATTATGCAAAGACTCTTGTTGCATGTTGTTATGTGTGTTATGCCTTGAAAGGTAATATTGAATGATAACTATAATCGTGCATGTACGGTGTGGGAGTGCACATGATAGTGATGATGGCGTACGGTGTGGGAGTGCACACGCTAATGATATATACCATGTGCAATGTGGGAGTGCACATGATGATATGCGCCATGTGCAATGTGGGAGTGCACATGATATTTGCCATGTGCAGTGTGGGAGTGCACACGAGCTGAGTTGAGGATGGTGGTTGTGTGAGTTGAGCCATGTTGACTAGTTTGAGATTGACCTTGATGTATTTGATGTATGTTTGAAAATGTCTATATATATATATATATATATACATAATTTATATATACATGAATTCTTATACGCATGTGCACCTGTCCTGTAGAGTAAAGATGTTTGGAAGATGAAATGTGATTGCACTGAATATTTGAAGTTGATATTCTTAAATGTTTTTAAAATGTGTTAAAAGTCAACATGGCATCAAGTTCGTTTATGATATACAAATTGCATTGTTTTAATACAAGCGCATCGTGTTTCCTAAAAATCTTCTGTATCTTTATTTGTTCTCTTCCTATGTTCACTCACTGGGTTTATACTCATTCTTTTTAACTTCATGTTTTAGTTTTCAGGTCTGAAGGTAGTTGGATTCCTAGGTAGAAGGGCTTCCTCATATTCATCCTTCGATAGGTTTACTATGTCACTTGATGATAGTACCCACACCCAGACTCACTCCACTACTAGTCAAAGGTTTGTTGTATGTTTATATATGATGGTTTAATGTAAATTGTGGGATTTGTTGTGAACTCTATATGTTTGGTTTGATTAACAATGTCGTTTAGGGTTGACAATGATAGCCTTATTTTGAGAATGGTATATACTTGGTTTTCACGATTAAATTTTGAAGGAGTTATTATTAGAAATTATGAGTTTTAGATCTTAAAGAAAGAAAAGTTATAGATGGACTACTGAATAGGTTTACATAGAGTGGCTTGCATGGGTCTGGTAGGCTATGCCTATTGGACCCATACGCTTGTCATGGCTTGGGACTTGGGCTGTGACATCTTTCTTACGCACTACTAGAGCACTCATTCATGTGGAGAAAGGACAGTTTACCTTAAGAGTATGGGATCAAGAGACAACTTTAAATATTTTTAAAGCTTTAAAGTTTCCTAATGATCATGCAGAGTATTTAGCAGTAAGTGTAGTTGATAGAGTCACAAGTGAAGTATTTAGGAAAAACCACCTTAATGACCCTCTTAAAGTTTCCTTAGTAACTGATTTTGAGAGATATGATGAAGAGCTTATTGAATGTGTGAATTTGTTAGATGCCCCATCCCGTGTCATAAGGACATAATTTAAGATAGTGGATTTCTTGTCTTCTTCATCTTCACCAGTGAAGCCATTTATTGAAGAGCCACCTAAGTTGGAGTTTAGACCTTTACCAAATCACTTCAAGTATGAATATCTTGGTAACTCGTCTACCCTTCCTATGATTATTTCTTCTACTCTTACTAACATGTAGAAAGATAAGTTTTTGAGAGCTTTGAGAGAGCACAAGAAGGCATTGGGATGGACAATTACAAACATAAAGGGGATTAGTCTTTCAATATGTATGCATAAGATTCTCTAGGAGGATGATCACAAAGCCACCATCGAGCTCTAGAGAAGATTTAATCCAATCATAAAGGAGGTGGTGAAGAAAGAAATCATCAAATGGTTATATGCTGGCATCATCTATCCTAGATTAGACAGTGCATAGGTAAGTCCAGTACAATGTGTTCCAAAGAAAGAAGGGATGATTATGGTAGAAAGTGAAAAAATGAACTTATCCCCCAAAGGACAGTGACTGGTTGGAGAATGTGCATGGACTACTGGAAAATTAACAAGGCCATGAGCAAAGATCATTTTCCTTTTCCATTTATTGACAAAATGTTGGATAAGTTGGCTGGCAAGGAATTCTATTATTTCTTGGATAGGTATTCAAGATACAATCAGATTGCAATAGATCTCGAAGATCAATAATAGACTACCTTTACATGTCTTTATGGTACTTTTGCTTTCTTAAGGATGCAATTTGGACTGTGCAATGCTTCAACCAATTTTCAAATATGCATGGTGGCCATTTTCTCTTATATGGTGGAACAGATCTTTAAGGTAGTTATGGATGACTTCTCTATGTTTAGTAAAAATTTTGATAAGTGTTTGTTGGATCTTGATAGGGTTTTGAGAAGGTGTGAAAAGATGAACCCAGTGTTGAATTGGGAGAAATGCCACTTCATGGTGCAAGATGGCATTGTCATCGGTTATAAGGTTTTAAGCAAAGGATTAGAGGTGGACAAAGCCAAGATAAAGACAATCGAGAAACTTCCAACGCCTTTTTTAGTAAAAGGTATTAGAAGTTTTCTTGGTCATGGGGGTTTTTATAGAAGGTTAATTAAAGACTTTGCTACAATTTTCAAACCTTTGTGTAATTTGTTGGAAAAATATGCTCCTTTAAGTTTGATGATGCATGTCATACGGCATTTGTTGAATTGAAAAAGAAATTGGTATTTGCACCCATCATTGTAGTTCCTAATTGGACACTTCCATTTGAGCTTATATGTGATGCTAGTGACTATGCTGTAGGTGCAGTGTTAGGTCGAAGGAAAGAAAAAAGTTTTCAGTCTATCTATTATGCTTGTAAGACTTTGACTGAATTTCAAATGCATTATACCACCATTGAAAAAAATTATTAGTTGTTTATGCATTTGATAAATTTGGTTTATAGTTGGTTGGCATGAAGGTTATTGTGTACACTAACCATGTTGCAATTAAGTACTTGATGGCTAAGAAAGATGCCTAGCCGAGATTGATACGATGGAATCTGTTGCTTTAGGAATTTGATATTAAAATTAGAGACAGAAAAGGTACAAAAAATCAGGTAATAGTGTTGACCCCATGCATTTTTTATTGTAACAAAACATTCTTATTCATTAATGTCGAACAATATTACTTGAGTGTGCAAGATAAAAATATAAGTTACTTAATAGAATAATCATTCAAGAGCAACCATCAAAACTAACCAAGATAAGAGACCATAAAATGAGTTATAAATAAAAACTTCTTAATCGATTAACCAAGGGAGTTAATCAACTAAAATTTAAAAGTAAATGTCTAAACGAAGCTCTATAAGTCAAATCTCTGAACAACAATTGAAGAAGTCTTGGGCGGCTAAACAAATTTATGACTGATTAAGATTGGAAGAAGATCAACATAAATAAATTAAAAGAAGAGTCAATCAAACGAAGAAAGGTTGGTGCAGTTGGTTGCTTGAAAACAATAAGCTCTTGATCTATTAAAGCCTTTCTTAACTGATTAACATAGTGAAGCAGACTGCAAGATAGAGAGACTTAATCGACTAAGGCCTATAGTTAACCAGTTAAAAGCTCACTATCAAGAAATTCAAATTTGAATGCTAAAAGCCAAAATAATGGCTATACAAGTTCCTAAACTATTTCCAATGATCAGAAGCTATCCAAATCCATCATAGTTGATTTTTTCAAGTAATAAAAGACATCCACGATGGCTAAAATGAGTATGAGATGCTTCCTAGAACATGAAAGAACCAAGAATAGCAAAAATCGCCTCACTTCTTCTTGTGTTTCACTCCAATCTTTGTAATAGAGTTTAGCACCTTATGTTGTACCATTTAAATTAGCATAGTGATCATAGGTACATATTCATATCTGTATTCCTCACTTATTTAGAGTGTGCAAGGCACTCTAAGGGGTTGATCAAGCTTAGGTTAGCTTGATTTGTGTTGTAGGTTCTAACTTAGCCTAAGAAAAGTTAGTTTTGGATTTTGGTTGATCCAAATAAAAACCATTGTTAAAGGTTGTGGCTAAGCCTGTGAAAAGCCATTGCAAAAGCTTGGTGGAAGTTGGAAATTCCATTGATTTTAGTGAATTAGTTTGAAAATTCTGGATTGAAAGATCAAGGTAGTGGATGTAGGTCAAAAGGACTGAACCATTATGAATTGTTGAGCATTGTCTACTCTCTTTTATTTCTTTGTTATTCCTCGAACAACCTTTAGACTTTTCTCATTAACTTCATTTACAAGCTCTTAACTAGGAACCCTTTTTTAGTGACATTCGAAAAGTATTATTCACCTCCCTCTAGCACACTCTTTGGGACCAACAAGTGGTATTAGAGCTTAACCTTCTTTGTTTGAGGCTTAACATCCTTAGGGGAGATCCAAATGGTCTTAAAAAAATCATTTGAAAGTGCTACAATTTCATCCACATACAATTTCATTAGTTGCACCAAATACAATTTCATCCACTTATATTTACACAATAATTAAATCATTTACATATATTTTAATGAACAATGTAGTATCAATGCTGCCTCTAACATACCCTTTTTTAACCAGAAATTTTGAAAGCCTCTCATACCAAGCTCTAGGAGCATGTTTCAATCCATACAAGGCTTTGTGGAGTTTGAAAAGATGGTCTGGTTTTTCAAAATCTTCAAAACTTGGTGGTTGTTCAACATATACTTCCTCTTGAATAAATCCATTTAAAAATGCACTTTTTACATCCATTTGGTACAATTTGAAATTCATGAAGCACGCAAAAGCTAACAACAACCTTATGGCTTCAATCCTAGCAACGGGTGCAAAGGTTTCATCATAGTCCATTCCTTCCTCTTGGTTGTATCCTTGGGCTACTAACCTAGTGTTATTTCTAACTACATTTCCTTGCTCATCTACCTTATTTCTAAACACAGATTTTGTGCCAACAGGGTGATTTAAAGGTCTAGGTACAAGTGACCATACATGATTTCTTTTGAATTGATCAAGTTCCTCTTGCATGGCTATTATCCAACTTTCCTCATTTTTAGCTTCTTCAAAACTTTTATGTTCAATTTGTGATATGAAGGCTGAAAATTCACAGATTTCTCTGGTTGCTCTCCTAGTTCTAACTCCTTGAGAAATGTCACCTATGATTTGATCTTGTGGATGGTCTCTTACAAATCTCCAACTCCTTGGAAGGTCATTATGCTGATTTTCTGTTCTTTGCAAATCTTCTAGAGATGGAGTTTCATTTTCTCTTCTAGGTGAGCTTCCTTCATTATTCTTATTGTTCTCTAGGCTCATTTCTTCTAGTTGTTTTTTCTAGGATTTCTACATCATCATCATCAACATGAATTTCTTTTTGTAAATCATTTGACTCATCAAAAACTACATGGATTGATTTTTCAACATTTAGAGTCCTTTTGTTGAAAACTCTATAAGCCTTGGAGTTTAATGCATATCCTAAAAATATTGCCTCATCACTTTTTGCATCAAACTTTTATAAGGGTTGTTTTCCATTGTTCAATACAAAACATTTACAGCCAAAACTTCTAAGGTGAGAAATGTTTGGTTTCCTACACTTGTAAAGTTCATATGGTGTCTTAGATATCATGGGTCTTATTGAGACTCTAGTAAGTATGTAAGCTGTTGTGTTCACAACCTCAGCCCAAAAATATTTTGGTAGGTTATTCTCACATAACATAGTCCTAGCCATTTCTTTTAAGGTTCAGTTTTTCCTCTTTACCACTCCATTTTGCTGGGGTGTTCTAGGTGCAGAGCAATTGTGATCCAATCCCTATTATTTGCAAAATTTCTCAAATTCAGCATTTTCAAATTCTCCTCCATGATCACTCCTTATGCTAACTATGGCTAGTCCTTTTTCATTCTCTACTTTCCTACAATGACTTATAAAAGCTGATATAGCATCATTCTTATAAGCAAGAAAATAAACCCAAGTATATCTAGAATAGTCATCAACTATTACAAAGCCATAAGATTTTCCTCCTAAACTAGTTGTGCTTATTGGACCAAATAAATCAATGTGTAATAATTCAAGAGGTCTAGATGTTGACACAATCTTTTTAGACTTGAAGGATGTTCTAACTTGTTTTCCTAGTTGGCAAGCATCATATATTTTCTCATTTTCAAATTTTAAATCCGATAGCCCAACAACTAAGTTCTTTGTAATCAAGTTTGACATAGTATGCAAGCTTACATATCCTAATCTCCTATACCATAACCAGCTGTCATTTTCAGCATTTGCAACTAGACATATTTCATTATTCCTCAAGAAAAATGACATACATATTCTTTAATCTCTTTCCTATAAATGAGACTTTGTTTGTACTTATGTCTATTACTTCACACTTATTTGAATCAAAACATACTTTAAATCCATTGTCACATAATTGACTAATACTCAATAAATTATGCTTTAAACCCTTCACCAACAACACATGACTAATTTGAGTTTGGGAGTTCTTACCAACCGTACCTATCCCATGAATTCTACCTTTAGAATCATCACCAAAGGATACGGTATCTCCCTTTCTTTTGTCCAGCTAAGCAAATAACATTTCATCTCCTGTCATGTGTCGTAAGCAGCCACTGTCCATGTACCAAGGCTACTTCTTCTTGAGTTGACCTCTTGAACATGTCTCCTTTAAGTGCAGCTCAACCTATAAAACAAAATTTCAGTTTTTCTTTATAGGTACCCATACTTTGATGGGTCCTTGAGAGTTAGTTGCAATATAGGATCCTTTAGGGACCCAAATTTTTCTAACTTTCTACAGATTACTTCTCTTAAAGAAGTCATATGATATATGTCCATGTTTTCCACAACTACAACATCTAGATGATGCAAAAGCAGAATTCTTCTTGTGGTATGCATTTCTTTTTGGGGTTTCATTTTTTAAACATTTGAGAGTTATGTTTTCATCAAGTAGTTTTTGCAAAGCTTCAGATTTATTTTCCAACTCTAGCTTTAAAGCTTCAAAATCTGTTTTTGAGTCTTCTAACTCAACTTGCAGGAAATTTCTTTGCTCAAAAACAAAATTGAACTTTTGTCTCACTTTTTCCAAATCATTTTTGAGAGATCTAGCCTTTTTCTTTAGAATCTTATTTTTTGAAAAAAGTTTTTCAAATTCATCATAAAGGCTGTCATACTCATCTTGCAAATCATCAATGGCAATATCACAAGGGGATGTGGATACCTCTGTTTCATCATCTTGTGCCATCAAGTAGAGGTTTGCTCTTTCCTCAGATTTTTCATCTTCATCTTCAGAGCTTGATGTGTCACTGTTAGACCATGCAGCAACCACCTATTTTTCTTTAGTGTCTCATCTTTCAGCAATGGACATTCGGACTTGAAATGGCCAAGTTTCTTGCATTCGTAGCAAATCAGCTCCTCCTTTTTTATGGAGTCATTTTTGTTTCTGAATTTCCATGAAGCACCTTGATCTTTTCTAAACCCTCTTCTAGCTAGCCTCCAGTTTCTTCTTCCCATAAGCTTTCTGAATTTTCTTGCAACCAGAGCTAACTCTTCATCATCATCACATGATAATTCTTCCAGCTCTTCTTCAAAGATGTGGCTTTAAATGCAATGCTCTTTTTCTTTTTCTTTGCTTCCCTCATATCTTCTTCTTCTTCCTCTTTAAGCTCTAGCTCATGAGTAAAGAGAGAACCACAAATCTCATCTAAGGTAATTACATTTATATCTTTGGCCTCTCAGATTGCAGTCATTTTAGGCTTCTAATTTTTTGGTAGGCTTCTAAGAAGTCTTTTAACAATTTCATGCTAGGGTATTGGTTTGCCTAGCTGACTAAATTTGTTTGTGATGTTTGTAAATCTATCTAGCATGCTGGTGACATCTTCACCACGCTCTATTTTGAACATTTAATAGTTATGTGTCAAGAGGGCAATTTTGGACTCCTTGACTTGTGAAGTCCCTTCATGGATTTCTCTAAGTTTGTCCCACACTTGCTTAGCTGTTGTACAGCTTGAGACTTTGTTGAATTCAGTGGGGTTCAAGGCACAATGCAATGTATTGATGGCCTTAAAATTTGTTTAGACTTTCTTAGTTTCAGCCTCGGTTCATTAAGACCTTGGCTTTGGCATAAACTCATTTGTAACTACATTTAAGGTTGAGGGAATAAAAGGTCCATCTGTTATGACGTCCCACATTTCATAATCTATAACTCTAATGTAAATTGACATCTTACAACTCCAATAAGGATAGTTGAGCCATCAAATAGAGGTGGTCTATTTGTTGATTGTCCCTCAGCAACTATGGATTTTTGTTGAGCCATTTGGATCCTCCCCGTGAGACCTTGACCTTTATAGACTCGTAGATAAAAGTACACGCGATATCCCTAATCAGGGGTAATTTCGTCATTACCTTAGTAAGCCCATAAAAGTAAGTTTTAAACAGTATTAAGGCCAAAGTAGGCCTAAGGCATTAATGAACGATGAAAATATTGGTAAAATGACAAGGAAACAAAAATTTTGATGATTTCCACAATAGGGGCAAAAAGGTCATTTTTCACCTCGGGTTAGAATTTTTAAGTTTTCATAAACCTGAGCATTTCTAGACCATTATGAACTTGTCCCAGTGTCAAAGGAGTAAAAAGATTGCATAAAAGATTGGAGGAGAATAAGCTAATTTATGGAGGGGCATTTTGGTAATTTAAATGGAGTGGATAAGCATGGGCTATAAATATCTCTTCCTTCCAGTAGCTTTTACATTCTCAAACAGCTTTTCTTGTTCTTCTTCTTCCATCTCACGTTGCTTCAATCCTCTATGGAAGCTTGATATGAAACTTTCATAACTTTCTCTCTCTAGCTCCAAATTTCATGCTTTTGGTGCACCCTTTCCATAAAACCCTTGTGCTCTTTCATTCTCTCACTTTAAAACCCTTAAAAAATCTTGTTTCCATACTCTCTTTCACTAGTTAGGTGTTTTAGAGAGAGAAAAAGGAAGCTTTACAATTGATTGGAGAATTGTTGGAAAGAATTTCAAAGTTTCAAAGCTATTAAGGTGAGTAGTAAATTAGAGTTGAAAATTTAGTGTTGAGAATGATTAGAGATTTGAATTTGTGAATACTTTGTAGTTGAGATTGTTAATTCACTTTAGAGTGATAGGATAGTGAAAATGGATAGCCATTTAAATGGCAATTGAAAGCTAGCTAAGAGATAGCTTTTAGAATTTGTAAGTATGTGGCTTGAATTAATGGTGATATTAATGTGATGATAGATTCCAACAAAGCCAAACGTCCCAATTGGACCATTAGTGAAGTTAGAGTCGGTTAAAGGCTCAACAATACCGGTGAGTGGACTTGCATTTCAAACTTGTTTTGGGAAATGTGAATGATTTTATCCATCTTGTCTTTGAAAATGTGTGCCAGGGAGCAAGCCTTGATTAAATGTTTTTGATATTATGAAATGGGAGATGTGTATAAGGATGAATCCATGTGTTTATTACTATGTTGGTATGTATGTATATATCTTATGAATACGTGCTGTGTATTGATGAATGATGTTGGGTGATGATGTTGAGGTGTGCGAGTAGGGAGTGCACACATGATGATGATTGAGTGTGCAAGTAGGGAGTGCACACATGACGATGATGGAGTGTGCGAGTAAGGAGTGCACACATGATGATGATGTATGGATACGTAAATGTGTGTGTTATATAAAGTTCACAATATGGTATATGGATGTAATGCATTTGAGAAATTTGACATGTTAAACTTTGGGAAATTATATGAGTTTCATGTTGTGTTGGTCATGTGAACAGGGTGGCCTTTGCTTGAGGGAAAGAGGAATATTTTTGCTGGTGCCCTGCTTCTCGCTGCAGCAAGATTCTCTAGGGTTTTGAGGGGTGGTGCTGGCCAGAATCTCACTGCAGTGAGAATGTTACTATAGCCCATCATTTAATTGACTTGATTAGCATGAATGCTATTAAAGTTTTCACTCTCCAAATCCTTTGTTGAGCATGGACTCCTTTCAATAAGTGATTGTTCTCATGTGGGGTTTACATGAGGGGTTTAATAAGAACTAAAATAAATTGCATTGTTTTGAAAAATGAATGCATCATGATTTCGTTAAACATTCCTTATGGTATGCTTGTTCCCTTTCTTGTTCACTCACCGGGTTTATACTCACCGTTTTAAACTTCATGTTTTCAGCTCAAGAGGCAGCTGGTAATTAGGTCAAGGTGCCCTTGTAGATTCGTTTCCTTGGTAGGTATCTCGGTATTCAGTAGCCATACATCACTCTGGTCTCTCCGCTGGAAATCGAGTCTTCTTTTTGAGATGTATAGACAAATTTGATGTAAATTATTAAGATACATATTGTAGACAATGTACACTTGATTGGTATGCCAGTATGAGTTGGCAATGTTTAGTATCATTTTGATTCAAAGTTATGAAATGAGACTTAGCAGCTTTTGATGGAATGATGAACATGTCAGATGAATAGGCTTGCTTAGGCTTAGTGGACTACGTCTAGTGGGCCCATGCACCGATCATGGCCCGAAATTTGGGTCGTGACACTACCAAATGATGTTAAGCCTTAATAACAGGGAACTAGCTCTAATACCACTTGTTAGTCTCAAAAATATGTCCTAGAGGGGGTGAATAGCACAATTTGGCTCTTTCAAATATTGTCTCAAAGTCTAGACAAGTGCGAGACAAATGAAGAACAGAAAATGAAACAAAAACAAAGTAAAAAGACAGCAGAATTTAGAGAGGTTCGGTCCAAGACCTACATCCACTATCTTGATTATCCAACCAAGGATTTTCCCAACAAATCCACTAAGAATTAGTGAAATTCACAATCTTTCACCAAGCTTTACAATGGCTTTTAGCAGGCTCAACGAAAACCTTTTACACTAGTTGTTCACGGGCTAAACTAAAACCCAACACCTAACTTTTCAAGGCTAAGTTAGAACCTTAACACCTTCAAGCAAACTTTGCTTGAAACAACCACTTAGAGTGAATCCCTCACTTTAAGAATACAAGAAGAGAAGTAAAAAAACATACCTATGGTCACAAGTTGATCTACATGGTACACGGTTGAGTGCAAAATACAAGTACAAAGAATGAGTGTTAAGGTGCAGCAAGGTACAAGAGAGATTTTTTGGTTTTTCAGCTTTTATGTGACTCAAATCTCTCTAATGCTTCTAAAAACTAATTTCTAACTATTGAAAGACCCTTTTATACATGGAGAAACATCTCTGATGGCAGTTTGACAGTTTTCTAGCCGTTGGAGATAGTTAGGAGTCGGTTCTAGCTGTTACTCTGTCTTTTAGCACAAATTTCAAACTTGCAGGCAGAATGCTTTTAGTCGACTAACTAATATCTTGATCAACTAAGTCGTTTCTGTTTTCTACTCCCTATCTCTGGCAGTTCTAGCAGTAAGCACTTAGTCGACTAGCCCATTTCTTGGTCAACTAAGTTGGTACTGTTTCTCAATATCCTTCAGTCCGTCATTTCTCCAATTTAAATCTTGGCCAACCAACATTCTTCCTTATTCAACTAATGAGCCTCCTTCTTGTTAAGCAGTCATGTCTTATTATTTTTATCTCTCTTTTTCTTTTGATATACACTTTGAAAGATTGATTTATTAACTTCATACATTAATTTTCCTACACACTCAAGTAAAGGCATTAGACATAAATGAATGGGAATGTTTTATTATCATCAAAAACTAATGGAGTCAACATTTTTGACACACTTTGTTAGAAAAAAAATTTGTGCAAATTATTTTTTGCTTGACTTGATTGGAAGTTTTTTAAAATTTTACACTAGTGCATTTTCCTTAAATAGTTTGAAAATTTATTTTTCAACTTGTTTGTTTATTAATTTGCTTATTAAATTACATCTAGTATGTTTTAAAGTGAAAACAAATTTGAGAAACTTATCTCCAAGCTTACGTTCATTAAAAGTTTACTTTCTTGAAAAGAATTTTATAAATCCAATTCACCTCTTTTGGTAACTCTACTATATAGAGTTATTCTACCACATTTTGGATGCTAAAATCACTAAGTCCTTGTGTTTTTAAGTTGACTTTAGGTAGTTTTCATATCTTTTTATTAATAAGTTTGAAGCATGTTGAACTACTCTAATGCAAGTAATTCTTGCTCATTTTCATGTTAAAAGTCCTAATTGGATCCATCATTGGTTTATTCTTTGTTTAGGAAGGTTCTCAAGTGCACAAAGCTAATGGATGATGAACCGTGCTAGGATGGCTAGGTGTAGACTCTTACTGAACATGTTGATATTTCTAGCATAACTCGAACTACAAAAGTCCAATCAATGTGATTCCTAAACCGTTGGAAAGGTAAGAGGCATACCTACAACTTTTGTGTTTACCAATTTTCCCAAATTAGCCTCGAGGTAGCAAAAAATTGTCACGACCCAATTTTCAGGCCATGTCCTACTCATGGGCCCAATGGACGTAGCCCACTAAGCCCAAACAAACCTATTTATATAATCATACTCATTATCCCGTCAACTATTCTTACATTTACATCTCATAATCTTAACCCTTTAAGTACTTTAATAGTAAATTATAACAATCAAAACTACATTTATATTATCCCAAAATAACATTAACTATTGCCACTCATGGTAGCTTTACCAATTAAAATGTACATATATGGTCTAAGGTATTAGTACCTTACATCACAGGTATGTATTTACAACAAAAATGACTTTGGGCTTCTAGTGGAGTGAACAAGGTGAAGGTGCGACTATGAAATGCCAAGATACCTACCAAGGATACGAATCTACAAGAACACCTCGACCTAGTTACAAGCTACCTCTTGATCTGAAAACATGAATTTGAAAAAGGTGAGTTAAACTTAGTGAGTGAACATAAGAAGGGAACAAGCAATCGATAGGAAGAATTTGGAAATCATGATGCAGCCCCTCCTTTCAAACTTTGATTAATAACCTCATAGTGTTGCAAAAACCCATGATCAATCCATGAAGTTAAATGGGTGAAAAATATGTCAAAATCAAGCAAGGTAGCAAGCATGGCAGCAAGTTTCTCGCTGCAACGAGAAACAATGTTAGTTTTCATGTGTTTCAATTTTTCTAGCATATCTCCCATTACAGAAGTCCAATTGACCTGATTTTTAGACCATTAGAAAGCTAAGAGACAAGGATACAACTTTTATGTTTACCACTTTTCCCAGTTCGGACTGGAAGGTGGTCAAAATCTTCATTGAAGTGAAAGTACTACACCAAAACCCGAGAGTTTTTCGCTACAGCGAGATTTATTCTCACTGCAGCGAGAATCAAGCCAGTGTGACCCCCAAAATCCGAGAGTTTCTCGCTACAGCGAAATGAATCTTGCTACAGCAAGAAACAGAGCATTTTAAGTGAAATGGGTCTTGTTACATCAAAAGCCATTTCCTTATTGAAATGAAAAACAATTTGGGAGCAATTAACAATACCAACACACAACACAATCACAATTATTTTCATAAACTTTCTATAACATATATATATTTGTATATACATACATCATCATGCATACCATCCCACCACACTCAACTCAATGCAATATCATCATCATGTGTGCACTCCCTACTCGCACACTTCAACATCATCATGTGTGCACTCCCTACTCGCACACTCTATCATCATCATTCCCTACTCGCATACTCTATCATCATCACGTGTGCACTCCCTACTCGCACAGTTCAACATCATCACACAACATTATTCATCAATACAAAACATATATTCATATATATACCTACCAACATAATATAGAAGCACATGGATTCATCCTTTTACACATTTCATGTCATGACCCGGTACTTCCTTCAAGCCCGTGACATCTGCCGCGATGTCTCGATAGACATTCATTACCCAAAATGTCAACCAAAACCTCGAAAGGCTCTTGCATCAATTTTACATCTCCCCTGTGAGCAATAGTTACTAAATATCATGTTTTAAGGGAATATAAACTATTTTTAAGTCAAAACAAATAAAAAATAATTTTTGCCACATAGGGGTATTTTGGTCATTTTTACTCAAAAATTTTAAAACTTGGTAAAAATATAGCATACAATCAAAAAATATACATTTCTTATTTAAAAATAATTTTCGTAATCTAATTCATCTATTTAAAATAAAATTTTGGCTAATCAAACTTAATAAAAATATTAAATAAAATATTCTATTTTTTTATAAAACAATATTTATAGAACTCTGCATAAATAATTTTTGTAGCGTAAAAGCAAAATAAATTCATACATACAGTGACACACGTAGCCAGGTATACAAAATATTCTATAATGACATGTAGGCCCCGATATAACCAAAAATATGCAAGACTATAGATCTTCGATTTCTAAAGATGCAGATCCAAAAGCAATCCTCAACAAAATCGACGATCTACAAACTAGACTGAGCCTGAAATGGGTGAAAAGAAGGGGTGAGTTTTTATAAACCCAGTGAGTAAGCAAAATTCATCTATAACATCTAAAGCCGAGTAAATGGAGACAGTTAAATCATCTCATCATAATATAATTCATAACATTCAAAACTCATTTCAATTCATATAAAACAATTACATTTCATCGAAAATAATCAATAAAGCTTATGACTCTCTTAAACTTGGCTCGTGCCAAAACTCGTACTCGGTGACACCTTGGCCCGGGCATCCAATCGAGTCCCCCAAGGCTGTTAAAACTATATATACACATAAAACATGTTTTTACATTTAAAAACATAATCATTCCTTGGCGTTGGCTGAGTTTCACCCTCACGTGGTGGTTCGGCGTGAAGTGAACTCTAAATATACCTTAGGAGATACCCTCCGCGCCTCTCATACTAAGGTAAAATATAATGGAGTTTATTGTGCCCCTCTAATAGGCTAGTCCACAGAAACCCGCCCACTGCAGTTAGCTAATCAAATAACCCACCAAATCAATAAACATTTCGACAGCATAACATGGCTAATAAAATATTACCCAGCCTGTGTCACGGCAAAACAAAGCAGTTTATACATATTCCACACAAAACACAAATCCAACCATTCATGCCATCACATTGTCATAAGCCACCAATTCAAACCACATATCAAAACACGAGTATATAGTCTCCACTTACTCAATTTCCAAAACCAGTATTCAATTTCAAAACAAGTTATAAAACTCATTTCATTTAACCAACAATTCAAGTTTAAAACATAATAATTTACCATTTAAACTCATTATTCTTTAAAACATAAAAACGAGTAGAAACAACTTTAGATAGTTAACATGAAAGTTTGTTACTCACAATAGCGGGAGTTTGGAGTACTCCTATTCTTAGTCCTCGGGTACAATATCTTTACCCTTATTAGAAGGCTCACCACCTATACATAATACACGACATGTAATTCAATATATTTGTGCCAAACTGTTATAAAATTATTTCAGGCTCTATATGAATGCATGAAATTAAATGAGAATTGTCTGAATAATCACTTAAAGACTGTGTTCTACATGGGTTCAATTATGATCGGACTGAATTTGTATTCGACCTAACTCAAACTATACACTGTTGAATCAACCAAAACATCCAATTGAACTTCAAATATATTCATTTCACTTCCAAAATTCCAAATACACCTAAGTACCTCAATGAGCTTAATTGTGACTTAATTCACCGTAATTAAAATTCATTCCGATTTCGATATCCGATACCATAAATCATCAATTATGAGCTAAATAACTTGAAATACAACAAAATCCATCATCAATATGTCACCCATAAAATTCGGCCAAAGAGGGTTGTTGAAGGGCATGTGATTTTCTTGCTTGTTTTTCATGCCAAACATCATCAAACAACTAAAAACACTAAGATATCATGAAATCTAGCAAAATCCACCATCAAAACCTCTCTCCCTAAGTTCGGCCAGCATGCAATCCCTCATGGAAACTTGTGTTTCATCCATAGAAAGTGAAACAGAAAGCATGGGTAAGGTAAATCTTAAGCTAAAATTGAAAAATCTTACCTTTGATTATTTTGTTCCTTGAAATTCAACAAATTTCTCTTGGATTTTCTTCTCTAGGGTTTGCTCTTATTCTTTTCTCTTTGTTCTTTGCTTTGGCCGGCCATGAAGAGTGAAATGGGAGGAGTGTGTGCTGGTTTTTAAAGAGAATTATAAAAGGATTAAAATTCACCACGTGTCACCATGTAATTGGTCCATGGTTAATAACTTAACAATTAAGTATTAGCTCACCACCACATGTAATTTCTTAATTATCTAAAGTATAAAATGATAATAGGTGAAATTCATGGGCTTGACAAGTGTTATGGTGGTGTAAAATTCCAAAAATTCTAATTACGTCCTTGTGGACACGTAAATTGACCGTTTTGCCCTTATGTTCGAAAAAATGTCAAAATTAAAATTTTTCACTTCTAAAATTCAAATTATACTCCAATTAGTCAAACTTGGTCATAAATTTTGTCCAACATTCCAATTTTACCCTCGGGTGGCAAAATGGCCATCTTACCCTCGGGTGGTAAAATGACCATTTTGCCCCTACGTTATGAAAATTCCTAATTTGACTCCAAATTAATCCTCAAACTCCAAATCATCATATTAAAACATTCTAAGGTTCAATAACTCTCAAATACATCCTAAAATCTCTATTCAAACTAGTTCAAGGTTTTAATCGACTTAATTGTACCACTAGGTACAATACCCACTTTTAACGATTCTTCGAGGTATCCCAGTATGTAGATATGTTATCAAGTACATGAATGATATGACAAGTATATAATAAAGTAGGGCTTGACATTTCACATTTTTCACAGCATCAAAACATTTTATCAAGGGGTTGTTCCCTAGCACACATATTTAAAGAAAAGTTGGATAAAATCATTCAAATGTTCATTCAAATACATTACATTTCCCAAAGAAATTTTGAAATGCAAGTTCACTCACCAGTCTTTATTGATGTTTTGGTGGGCTCTAGCTTCGACTAATGTTCCGAATGGAGGTGTAGGGTTTCGTTGGAACCTATCACACACAACAACATCACCATCAACCCAACTTGGCATTATTACTATTCCAAAGCTATTTTCTAAATTGGGTTCTACTCGTCATTCCTAACTAGTTTCCAACTACTATTAAATGGCTATTATTTGCACCATCCTAATCACTTTAAAATGAATAAACAACCTCAACTACAAAACATTCCCAAGTCTCATCACTAGCTATTCTCAACACTTAAATATCAAATTCTAATTCCCTACTCACCTTGGTAGCTTCGTAGTTGAATCTCTTTCTAAAAATTTCTAGCTATTATGGAAGCTCCCTCTTTCTCTTTCTAAACACCTAGCTAGTGAGAGAAAGTATGAAAGTAAGATTTTTTTTTTCAAGGGTTTTAAAGTGAAAGAGTGAAATAACACAAAGGTTCTATGAAAGGGTGCACAAAAGCATGAAAAATGAAGGTAGCTTGAGAGAGTTATGGAAGCCTAAAGAGAACTCCCATAGAGGATGAAGAAACGTGAGAGGGAAGAAGGAAGAAGAAGAAGAAGCTACTGAAAAATGTGAGAAGAAGCTACTGGAAGATGATATTTATAGCTCAAGCTTATCCAACTCCATTTAAATTATGAAAATGCCCTTAGCAAGTTAGCTTATTCTGCTCCAATCCTTTATGCAATCTTTTTACTCTTTTGACACTGAGGCCAAGTCCACAATGGTCTAAAAATACTTAAGTTTACAAAAAATTAAAATTTTGACCCGAGATGAAAAATGACCATTTTGCCCCTACTTTGGAAATCATCATTATTTTATTTCCTTCATCATTTAATCCTTATTTTCATAATTCATTTATGCTTTAGGCCTACTTAGGCCTTAAAAATGTTTGAAAGCATACTTCTTAGGGCTCACTAAAGAAATGACGAAATTACCCCTGGCTCGAGTTATTGTGTCTACACCTAGTTATGAGGCTATAGAGGTCGAGGTCTCACAAAAATCATGTTTGAAATTTGGTGAAGAAAATAGTCATTTTTCTTAGATGTTTCGTGTCTAATAGCTATTTCTGGAGCTCTAAGATTGAGCTTGGTGTTTGGGGGTGTCAATCTTGGATTGAAATTTTCTTCAATTCCCACTTTTAGGATCAAGCTTTTAAATGGCAATATCAACCCTAAACTCGAGACATGAGATCTTTCACCTCTTCTTCATCAAGGATCAAACTTGGGAGTGTTGAGGTCGATTCTCCAAGCTTCCAATGGCTCTTTGTCATGTTTGCTTCCATCTGGGATAGAGCTTGGCTTGTCTAATGTCAATCCTGGATTCAAATTTTCTTCAATTTATGCTTTTAGGATCAAGCTTTTAAATGGAAATATTGACCCTAGAACCAAGACATGATATGTTTCACCTCTTCTTCATCAAGGATCAAGCTTGGAAGTGTTAAGGTTGATTCTCCAAGCTTCTAGTGGCTCTTTGTCATTTTTGCTTCCTTCTAGGATAGAGCTTAGCTTGTCCAATGTCGATCCTCTAAGCTTTCTTCACATTTTCTTGGTTTTTGACTTAAGATCGAGCTTCAAGGCATTAGTGACTATCCTGAATCAAGGCTTTTCTTTTCCTTTCATCTTTTGCGCACTTAGGATCAAGCTTTAAAGGATAAATCTCAATCCTCTAAGTTTCAAGTATTGTTGCTATGTGCAGGTCCGAGAACCCATCTGCTTAAGCATTAAAATTTTAGAGCCGCCACCAATCTTTTTATCTGGGTGTGATTGGTTACTTATTAATTTTGTTATATTCAACGAGGTCTTAAATTGATTTTAGGTCTACCTAAAGAACAACAACTTGGTCGATGTTTTTCTGAATTAGGTTTGGGAGTACGATAATGCATGGGGAAGGATTAGCACACTCGTGACACCTATTCCACAAACGATACCATTTAATCATAGGTTATCTTATTTTAACCCTTAACTTTAATTTTATTCTCAAATTTCCTTAATCATTATTCATTATATAGCTCTTTGGTTTTATTTGCTACCTAAAGTCCATTATTCAATTTTATGGGTGTGACGTGTACATGACGCAATTATGGAATACGTGGCATAAATCTCAATAAAAGTCAAATGAAAACCTTTTATTGAGAATATTTCCCAAATCCACCCATCATACTGGTGAGTCTTGGAGATATTTTCTCACCTAGGAAATTATTAAGAAAAACTCACCTTCACAAACTTATCAAGTAAATCCCATCATCGAGGTAATCATTTACGAATAAAAACAATATTTTCGTGGATGCAAACCCTAGTGCAAGTAAAGACCTCTTATTATGAACATTCTCCAAGCCATCCCATCATACTGATGGGACCTAGAGGTATTCTTTCACCTAGGGAATTTTTCAAGCAAACTCATCTTCGTAAGTTTTCTCGAAAAGCCTCATCATCAGAGCCTCAACTTATATACAAAATATATCTAAATGGATGCAAATGACATTTAAATAACACAATGACGATACGCGGCTGCCTATGAATTTCAATATTAATTGTTATTTACCATATGCTCATTATTATTGTTATTATTCATCATCTTACTATTTCCTTTTTATTTCATTTCTATTTTATGTTTTTTTCTTTCGTTGTTTTATTAACATCCTTTTTTATCAAGATTTTAGAGAAATATTTATTTACAATTAAAATATTGGGACTCAAGATTAAAACCCTCCAATCATATTGGTGGAGTTTTAACCAAAATCTCTCACCTAAGAAAATTAACTTGGGATTGTGACTTCTCGCATCCCAGGCAAATATTCCATCATCGGTATAATCCAAATAATATATCCTCGTTCTATTTTATACCTTAATATTCCTTAGAACATAAATATTCTATATTTTATTTTATTTTTATTTTTATTTTTTAGATATGAACATTTTATGTTTCTATCCTAAGCTAACAATTTTCTTTATTTTTATATACTAATTTAAGATATTACTTGGATTAATAAATATTGAGAATTAAAACTAAAACACTCCCATCATACTAGTGGAGTTTTAGTTAAATCTCTCACCAAAGAAAATTAACCCAAGATTGCGACTTCTAGCTTCCCAAGTAAAAGTCCTATCTTCAGTATAATCCAAATAACATGTTTTACATTATTATGTATTTTATTTTAAAAGTATGAATATTATATATATATATATATATATTTAAGGCCTTGCTAAACTAATTTTTATGTTTTTTTGTTGTTTTTTTATTTTTATTCTTTTATGCATCTGTTTTCTATAATGCATATTTATGGACATACATATATTCCCATATTTATTTTATTTTTAAAATAAAAAATTATTGTACTAATTAAAACTACCAACAAATAAATAGCAAAACCATGCATACACCCAATCAAAGCCCAATCAACAAATAGATTTTTAAGAAAGCCCATACCTTTTTATATCTGTCTGACCTAAGGAATTGAGATTTGGGTATAACACAACATCAAGAGCCATTGAACCAGAAGGGGAGCATGAGCTAGGCTTAGCCTGGTTCTATTATAGGTTTGGATAAATGCCCACACGCGGCCTGCTACAAGATGGCCCAAGCTCTGTGGGCTAGTTTTATGTGGGCCGCTTGCCTCAAGACTTTTCCCTTCTTCAACAAAAACGACATCATTTTGCAACTTACTTACCAAAACCCTAAATATAAATGTAACACCCCGTACCCTCGTATAGAAGCCAATAAGACCTTATCGATAAGACGAAGGGTCAATTGATGTAAATTTAAGTGCCAAAAAACAGTGATGGATGAAAAGAATACTTTGGAATAAAATAATATTTTATTAATAGAATAATATTAAAATATTAATATTTTATCTATTGTTGAAATTAGTAATGAAAGGGGACTATATGACTAGTCTAAGTGAGAGAAAAGAAGTAAGAAAGAATTTTGAAGAAAAACGACGTTAGTGGGGCTTGCATGCCTTTATTAAATAGACCAAGAGTGGGTAAGTATATATTTAAACATTATGGTGACACCTTGGTGAAGTGCAAATTTTATGTTTTATTTGTACAATTGTAAAGGAAGGAAAATAGAAGGAAATTGAGATTAAAGAAATGTTGGAAAGACCAAATTACAAAAGATGAAAAGTTGGAGGGTCGAATGGTAAATAAGGAAAAGTTTGAGGACTTATGTCCAATTTCAACATTTGGAGTTAAATGGAAAATAACTAACCAACGAAAGTTAGATTATGTGGGATAATGAGATGTGCATGTGAATTTACTATTACATACAAATCATAGCATGCAAAAAGGAGAAAGTTAGTGGAAAACATGTGGGACCCCCACCATGTGAAGTAAAAGGAAGAATAAGACTAAGTTTACTTGCATGTAATGGCCAAATGAAAAAAGCAAAATGTGGGATGCATGTGACTTGATAGATTAATGAATGACCAAATAAAATACAAGATAAAGGTTATGCATGAAATGTGATTGGAGAAATAAGGTGGTGCATGAAAGGAAATGCATGTGAAATGAAATGCAAATAAAATAAACCAAAAAGAATACCATGTGAATCAATGCATGGGCAAGGTAATTTAACCAAAGGATAAAGGAATGGACAAGGAAACCTTGCATGCACAAGCCACCAATGGAAAGTGGCTTTAATAACAAAGTGAGGAATTGAATGGCATGACATGTAAAGAAAAGAAAAATGCCAAAAGTTACCAAGCCTTGGGCAATCCGCCCATGAAAGGAAAGGAAAGGAAAAGAATACTTTCACTAGGCAATTTCAAGCTCATTTCTTATTATATCCTCCCACACTAAGAAATAGCAAACAAGTGACTTTGCCTTGAGAGATCTACACGCACCTTTGAGAAAAAAGAAAGAGAATCAACCTTGAAAGCAAAAAGAAGGAAAGAAGGAGAAAGAAGAAAAAAAAAGGAGGAAAAAGAAAAAGGTTTGGAGGAGGCTCGGTTTTGGGGAAGATTAGAGAAAAATCGAAAGGTTTTCTCTTTCATGCCATTGTTGGAGCTTTGAAAAGGCATGAGAGGTTCGGCCTAGTGATTCCAAGCTAAGGAAGGTAAGAGTTATCATTTTTGTTGAATACATGCTTTGTAAACTGAATGTAATGTGAGATTGTGCTTGTGGTAGCAAGGATCTACAAAGATTCAAAGAACCAGGTGCATGCATGCAGCTTGTTCTTGAAAGTATGGTGAGTTAAAGCAAGACAACTAACGGGTAAGTGCTTGAAACCTTAAGATCATGGGTGGAAAGAAAAGTAAGATGGATATTGATTACTTGTGCTTGTGGCAGCAATGGTGACCAAAGATGTGAGGAATTTGTGAGATATATGTGGAATTCACGATAAAAATCAAAAGGTAAGCATGCAATGTGAGCATATTATGTTGTATTGAATTTGGTTGGTTATAAGTTAATAGAATGCATGTTAGATTATTGTGAATGATGAGGATAAAAGATGTGAAATTTGATTAAGATTTGTTGATTGAGGTGCTGCCCCTATATGTATGTGCAATTAAGTATATTGAGTTTAATTTGTTGTTAGGAAGTGTATAAGTGAGGAAAGTTGTTGTGGTGGCATACCGGAGGAGTTAACGGGTGACCAGCGAGCTAGATTAGCTAGAGACACATCTGAACCAATAGTGACGTAGTGTCCCACTATTGTGAGGTAAGTAAGGGGTGTCTATTTCAAAAAGGTTCCATAGTATCTAGAATGTCATTTCGTATACTACTATTATGTTAAAGATTTATAACTGTCATTGTGCAAAGCATGAGCTGGTAGAAATCCTAGGCGTTTGTGGATGCCATGACTTTTAAAATTTGTTTTGAACATATATATATATATAAGCTATATATGTAAAGGGTTTTAAAAATCGGGGAAATAAGCTCTTTAACACGGTTTATGTCAAAATGTGCCTTATTGTTTGTGTGATGTGCATTCATGAATAAGTTACATATTCACCATGTTGATTTGATATTTAAACCTCATGCAAAGGTTTTATAATATAAAGTCTTACAAAAAGGGGTTTTATCATGTTACCATGATTGGTATTTTGGAAATGGTTTTGAAATAAGCTTTTGAGAACCCAACTTGATTTTTAAATGGTTTTATCAAACTGGAAGATTCGAGAGTAAGCAGAATGTCACATCGGGATAGTGTGACCCTTGTGCACAAGTGAGCTCTAGCTAGAGAACCTTTAGGTCACCAACGGGCTGTTAGACGTGGCTAGGCCACGGTCTGTGATATATATACGTTGTAAGGCCACGGGATGACATACGTGGCTAGGCCACTAGTTGATATACGTGGTTGTGACCACATGATTTCTCCGATGTCGGCCAACGTTGTCAAGATTGCCATGGTTGTAGGAATCCGGTGGAAGGGAGCCTCCCGGATGTTATTATGTGAAAGCGGGTCCACGAGTTCTTTATTTCTATCACCTACTCGAGAGTGATATCTTTTTGGGTTTTCAAATACGTATTCTTTCACATGGTGAGAATTACAAGTTTTTCCATAGCTCCCTTATTTATACGATGGATTGTGTTTAATATCTCGAGGATGAGATCGTTTATAAACTTATGTATAAGCATCGATATTGCTTGATTTTATGAGAGTGTGCGTGTTTATGTTAGCCTGATTTTAAGTAAAAGACAACAAATGATTTCAACGGTAGAAGTCTTTTACTTGCACTGGTATTTTTTTTTATATTACATAAAGTGATTATTTCGAAACATAACTTTTGGTTTATATATAAGGCACAAATGCTTCATTTGATTTTAAATTGTTTATATATATTCGTATGCTTTTAATGTTCAAATTATCTATCCTTGGCTTGTTTCCCATCTACGCCTTGCTCACGGAGCCGATGATCATTGAGTTTGTGAGGCTCACCCCCTTATCTCCCTTTTTTGCAGATAAGTGATCAGCTTAAGTGTATCACCCCAATATTTTGACTCGCTGCGACGTAGGTAATGGCATCTCTTAGACTTCCACTCCGAGTCACTCTGTTGCACAAGGCTCATGTTATGTAAAACTGTTAGATTCATAAAATTATTATTAGTCTTTCGGATATGTATTTGATAAAAACTTTGAGGTTGTGTATTAGACGCTAAGTGTGATGTTGAAACTATCTTGAAGTTGGTTAAACGTGGATATTGTATCTAGTTGCTACACTTTAATTACAGCTATTTATTTGGTTTAAGTAAACGATAGCATTAATATTGCAAGTCGATTTTAATTATCCGAAATCTCAACTAAGGCTTTTTCAGGATTTGGCGAGTTCACTCACAAGTCTCGAATGCCGGTAACGATCGGGGATAAGGTCGTTACAATAAAACCTCTTTTTCAACCTATCCCTTGTTTCTCCCATCTCTTTTCTCTTTCTCATAGTTCCTCTTTTCTCCAAACCTAAGCTTCCTTAAACCCTAAAAAACCACCTTCTCTACTACCTTTCTCCACCATGGCTACTGCTGTCAACCACAAACTCCCCTCTCTCCTTCCTTCGTGGTTTCTTTCAAACCTTTACCCTAGCCATAAATCTCCCACAAATCACCAAGATCTGAGCCTCTCTCAACAAAGCCTCCTTCATTCTTGCTTCATTTCTCTTTTTTGTTTTTTTTTTATTTCTTCTTTTTGTGGTCTTTGTTTTGTTGGATGGCTTTGGATTTATGTGTAGTATCAACTGTTAGAGAAAAACTAGATTTTTGTTAGGGTGTTCTAGGTTTTTTTTTTTAGCTCTCTCCATCTCATTGTGCTCTTCTTTCATAGTTTTATAACCAAATGAGAGGGTGGTCACTTTGATGCTGCCATTGGTAGTGGACAAGAGGCTTGCTTGCTACCTTTAGCAACATTTGACTTGTCTTTTCCCTATCTTTTCTTAGTTTCATTTAATTGCAAATCCCTTCAAGTTAGTTTTATTTGATTCGATTTTATTATGTTAGAGATCGATTTCAGGGATTGTGGAGAAATTTTAAAGATTGAAAATGGGAGAGCCTATTTGGCTTAGCTTTTTTTTTTTTTAACTTAAAAGCTATTATGAAGCTCTTATGATAAATAATTACTTTTAAAATTAAGCTAAAATTGTTTGATAAATTTACTTTTATAAGCTCTTTTTTATAGATGAGTTGTTTCGTAAAACAACTTATATAAACTCTAATTTTGGTTAAAATTACCATAAAGGATACTTAATAAATAACTTTCTATTAATCACGAATTCCATTGTTCACAATAAAAAATGAAAAAAAAAAAGAAAGAAAAAGAAGAAATAGTACTTGAATGCAACTTTGAATTTTGGGTCTTCTTTTTTCTTAATCTTTGTAAGAACAAAAAAACCACAGATGGTGTTATTTTGTTGTTGGGCCTTTCGCTTTTTTTTTTCTAGTAGTCTTTGTAAAAAGAAGGAGATCGTGATTTGCTTTGGATAGGGGTGACTCGCAAAGAAAGGGTATTTTTTTATAAGGTAATATTGAAATTATTTTTAATAGATGAGGACATTTTTGGAATAGAAAGAAAAATTTTCCTGAAAAGCTGGTGTGTTTTTAAAAGAAGAAAAGAGAAAGCTCCCCTCTAGAGCTTTTCCTGAGGCCTTTTTTTTTTAGATTTTGTTCTTTGAAAAAAACTATTTTTTTAAAAGCTTCTCAAAATCATATTTGGCACAACTTTAGCTTTTAAGAGGTAGATAAACTAAAAAAAAGCATAACCAAACAAGTAGTAACGATTTGACAAATGGAGGAAAGTTTGACTGCCATGGCAACAAACCTTCCTTTTTTTACTATTATTATTATTATTATTATTATTATGGTGTGCCTAGTAAGGGCTTTAAAGACATTTAGGCTTCAAGAGCCATGGAAGGGGTCCATTTAATAGTGACCCAAAAATTGAGTTCAATAATAGCCCTTTAGACATAAATAAAATAAGATAAAATAAATGGAAAAAGAAATAAAATGATTCGGACAAAATGAGGTGTCTACAATTATAAGTTGAAATAAAAGTAAAATAAAAATATTGGATGTTGATTGTATTAATTTTTTTTAGGTTTAATTAAAGTATGAGTAAATTGAAAACAATTGACAAATTCTTTAAAAGAAATTATGAAAATAGTCTAAATGATTCTTCTACACGTGAACCACCAAGCCTTAATGCTTCAACTCATGAACAAGAGTAATGTGAATCAAAATGTCCTAGCCTCAATCTTAAAGAAACATGGTTGAACACAACTTTTCTAAAAGGCTATTGTAAGTCTTTCTTTTTTTGATTTACGTGTTATATAAAATTATTTACTATTATCAATTTTTTGACTGTTTGTTAAGTTCAACATATTAGTTTAAAAATTTTAAACCCTTGTTTCTTTATCTTTTGGCCCTTCCAATAAAAGTTGGCTAGCTTTGCCCTAGGTTTAAGGTATCCTAAGGGTGATACTCAAAACCTACCTAAACCCGAGTCAAGTATAAAAAGCGTTACGCAAATTGGCCCATATCAAAATATAAGGTAACCGAATCCTATGTTATCGAGTTAAGTGTTGATAACTCTATTTTATAAAGTTATTTGGTCACAATTTCTAGTGTATTTTGTTCAAGTTCTTGAAATTTAATTTAAATGTTAAGAGTTTTTAATCATTTGTTTATTTAATTTAATTATGTTGGGTTCAATTGTTTTATGTTATTTTATGATGTTTGACTTTAAGTTTAGTTATTATTTAAGTTAGTTTGTTGCTTTTGTAAGTGTAATATGAAAAGGTGTCAAACCCTGTTTTATAAAATAATTACGACATCATTTACATGCTCAATAGAATGTTTGCATATTTAGAAAGTTCGAGGAATCGTTAAAAGACGATATTGCCCTTAATGGTACCATTAAGTCGATTAAGCCTCGAACTAGTTCAAATAGAAATTTTAAGGTGAAATTAAGAGTTTCACAGTCCATGGATGACTCAAAATGGTAATTCGAAGTTCAATGATCAATTTGGAGCCAAACCGAAATTTTCACTATCTAGGGGTAAAATGGTCATTTGCCACTTAGGGATAAAATGAGAATTTTTAGAAAAGATTTTTTGACCCCATTTGACTTATTGGAGTATGATTTGAGTATTGGAGTATGATTTGAGGATTTGAAGTGAAAAATTTTAATTTCAGCATAATTTGGAGTATAAGGGTGAAATGGTAATTTTGCCATCTGGGGGCATATCGGTAAATTTTCACCCCCGATACTTGTCAAGAACAAGGGATTTTATTCATCATGGAAATGGATAAACATGAGAAATGTGTGGTGGAGAATTAAAGAATTAAAAGTCAAATATATAAAATTCGAACCAATAAGAAAATGCCATGTGTCATGCTTTTATTATTTTATTGTTTCTTTATAAAAAGGCATAAAAATCAGCCCATTTCTCCCATAGTGGTCTGCCAAACCAGAAGAGAAGAGAAACCAAGGAAGAACAAATCCTAGGTGGGAAAAATCAAATAGAAAGTGTTGGAATTCAAGGATTTGATCAAGCAAAGGTAAAATTTCTTTGATTTTGCTAATGATTTACCTTACCCATGCATTTTTCCTTAATTTCCATGGTTGAAAAGCATGCTTTCATGGTGAATTCATGGCTGGTCAAAATGGGTATGGAGAGAGAATGATCTTGGATTGGTTTGATTTTTAGGTATGTTAGTGTTTTTAGGTGATTAATGATGTGTAACATGAAAATAAGTGAAGAAAACCACCAAAGGTTTGGTGTCCATCAATAGCCGAATTCTCTAAGTGATTAATAAGGAAGAATGGGATGTTATTCTAGGTGATTTGATTAAGAAATAATAGTTTTTTGTGAATTGAGGAATTGGAAAAGAAATGGAGCAAGTTGGAGTGAAATTGGACGCATTGACCAATTTATCGGATGAAAAATCGACTTAGGCCAATGCCGGGTCTAGATGGCTACCCGTGCATTTTTCATTTCATACCACGCATATATATCGAGCCTGAAATAGCTTATGACTGTTAGACACAATTTAATTGGAATATGTGTTATGGATTATGGCTAGGTGGTGAGCCATTGGATACCGATAAAGGACTGTACCCGCGGACTGAAAATAGGTGTGTTTCTACTCTTTATACTGTGAGTGGACAATTTATCGTCTTAAATATCTAGAGTAATTATACTTTTTTGATGCTTTTATTGAATGGTGAGTTTAAATGATAAAATATTATGTTTTCCAATTAAAATGTTTTTTTAATAAAAATGAGATTTATACTAATTTTGAAATCAAATATTGTTTTGGGACAATTGAGTATATGGAGACTGTGTTAAATTTATGATTTTATATGTTATTGAAATTGTGGCTTATGACACTATGGCAGCATGATGGCTAAATTTTTGGGGTTGGCATGAAATATATGAACAATTTTGGATTGGTCTCGGTAGACTAGATTACATTTTATTCGCCATATTATGCTATTGAAAATTTTATGGGTCTGGTGGTATATTAAACGGTCACTGTAATGGTGGAGGTTTTCGTGGACTGCCTATGAGAGGGGCACGGTAACCCAATTATATACTAACCTCCATGGGGAGATGTTGGGTGAAGTATCTCCTGAGGTAAGATTTGAGTGCACCTCACGTTCGGGCCACCACGTGAGAGTGAGACTCAGCCAACGCCAAGGAACAACTATGTGTCAGATGTGAAAACATGTTTATGGGTATGGGACATTTAACAGCCTTATCGGTCTCAGTGGGATACCTTGACGAAGGTACCCGTGAGAATGATTTTGGTAGGGGCCAAGTTTAAGAAATTCATAAGTCGGGAAATTTTGACAAAACGAAATTGTTTGGTATGGATTGAAACGAATTTTGCGTTATGAACATTATTGAGATATAACGTTTTTATATTGTCTCCGTCTACTCGGCTTTAGATGCTTTTGATGGTAATTGTTTACTCACTGGGATTATGTAATCTCACCCTTCTTCCTATCCATTTTTTAGGCTCAGGACAGTTTGTTGATAGTTGATTAAGATGAGAATTAATCTCGAAGTTGCATCCTAGAAAGTAAAGGTTCGTAGTCCTACACCTTCTTAGTCAGTTGGGGGCCCACGTGTCATTGTAAAAGTAATTTTATACTTCAGTTATCTGATTTAAAGTATGTATGAACATATTTAGCTTTTACACCATGTTTTTGGCGGGTTTCGGTATTTTTGAAAAAAAATGACAAAAAAGCCCTTGTGAGCTAGAAAATAATATTTTATTGTTTTGATTTGGAAACGACTTATGATTTCTTGAAATGCGAGATTTAATAATTGTCACTCACTGGGGAGATGCGGAAGCTGATGTTAAACCTTGTAGGGTTTCGATCGGCATTCGGGATAATGAGTACCTATCAGGACGTTGAGGCGGTTGTCACTGGCCCGATGGGAGTTCCGAGTCGTGACAAAAAGGATGTTTAATTTGTGATGGAAACGCATTTAAGGTGTAGACTTCCACTGCACATATTTGGTATTTCAAGCATATCTTTCACTAAAAAAGTCTAATTGATGTGATTCTTGAACCAATGGAAAGATAAGATAGCTATAACTTTTATATCTACCACTTTGCCCAGTTCAACCTCAAAGTTGGAGAAAATAGCATCAAAATTTTGGAACACTGCAGTAGAGCCTAAAAACCAGGTCAGAAGTCTCGATGTCGTGGCCACCATGGGACCAGTGCTGTGGCACTCTGATGTCCAACAACATTGCAAGGGCTTCCAAGATGCTTGGCACCGTAACCACCACTAGCTAGCGCCATGGCGCCAAAGAGAAAAATAAAAAAAATATATAAAGAGGTTTAAATGGGGGAAAGACTTCTTGTGCACTTGGAATTTTATTTTGACACAATCATGAGCCTATTTAAGCATTTTTTCAGTGCACTTATGAAATATGAAAAAAAGCAACAATTAAGCTAGGTTTTTCTGAAGAAAAGGGGGCATTGAAGTTAGCAAGAAAGCAAGGAAAATTGCATATTGAAGGCTTGATAAATATTAGAGTTTTTTCTTTTTTTGTTACCTTTGTACTTTCTTATTTAGATTTGATGGTTAAATTTTTTTTTCGGATGATGTTTTTAGGAGTTATCTTGAACTAATTTTTTGATCTAGAATTGCAATTAAACTGTAGTCTGAATTTTTAATATTCTTTCTTGCTTATGATTGATAGTGTTTAAGTTGTTTATTTTAATCTTATTTTTAATGCGTCTAATTGCCTAATCACCAATTAGATTGATTTGAAAATCTAAACAAAACTAGAAGAGGGAATTTAGAGTAAGCCATGGATGAAATAGCATATGTTCACTATCAATTGCATGTGTTGATTGATTTGATTCGCATGTAGGGTAAGAATACACTTACATGTCCTATGTAGCCATAATTAGAGTTTAAGCTTGATGAGTTTTTTTTTTTCTATTGTATAGAAATAAAGTAAATTGGTTAAAAAAGATATTTTTATAAGAACATCGAAAAGCCTTATAAATAAATTAGAACTCTAAGTTAACAACTCATGCCTATCTAGTAAGTTAGGAGAGAATAGAAGAGATTCAGATGAAACATTAAGGGGATATTGTGGTTCTAGATTTTTAGTTGATTGATTAATTTGTTAATTTGATATTTTTGCTTTCAAGTCTAGTTTTAGTTGTAGTTTATATAATTTTCAATAGTTTTAAATTCGGTTGTTTGAATAAGATTGAGTTGTTTTAATTTTAGTACTTAGCAAAAATATTTGGACAATTCTCTGTGGGAATAAATTTTACTTTCATTATATTACTTGTTAACGATATGTGCAGTTGCGTGATAAATTCGATAAACAAGTACCCATAAAAACCTATATAATAGCAACTCGTTTACATCCCTAACCCATACATTGGTAGAATGCCACGTTATTGAACCTTGCGACACTCCAAAAGCTTTTCCGTAAAAAAGTTAGGCCCAGTGTGGGACAGACAACAGGTCTTAAACACGTGCCTTTGGTATGTAGATGGTAGATCCTTACCATCAAAGCTAGTGGGATTCACAAATACAAGGATCGCTTGTGAGATATCTTGAAATAGTTAAGATTCCTTTGGCATGTGTGTGTGTGGAGTAGTGGTGCCTTTACTTTAGGAATATTTGATCTATTTAAAGATTGGAGACAGAGCAAGTGTTACACACTTGCTTATGTTTCCAACTTAAAAGATGTACCTGTTAGGTGGAGGAAGAATTTAAAAACCTAAGACCAATCTTATCTCTTACTAATGTGGGATCCATGACGTTCTACCTCATCCAATTGTGCAACGCCTTTATTGCAACAACTATTTCACCCATAAAGGAGAAAGACCATACCTTTTGACCCTAGTATCTCTCATGGGGGTTTTTTTGTCAATGAAGAGTTGGGTTTGCTTTGATACCACTTGTTATGGACCCATATTTCCAATTCAAAAATATGACTATTAGGTGAAGGAAGACCTTTACATATAAACCTAAAACCTATCCCATTTTTTATTAAGGTGATAACCGTGACACTAAAAAGAGGTCTACCTTGAGTTTAGATGTTAATAGCAACCATGCAAGCATAAAATGTGCGTTTGGAAGTAATTTAAGTAACATGATATGCTCTATTGATGTGCCACTTTATTATTGGGTCTTTATGGTTCAAAAGTCATTTCTATCTATTTGGTTTTTACTATTTTATGACTATTTAAATTGAGTGGAACTTCTTATTTATGAGTACTCTATTGAAATAAATATTTACTACCTAATAATTACATGTAATGTGTAATAAATAATTTACTTTTTTAAAAAAATCAAATTACGCAATTAGTCCATATACTTTGTCAAAAGAGTGGATTTAATTGCTATAAAATAATTTGTAAAATTTGAGTTACTATACTTTTTGAAATTGATAGTGTCAAACTATAAATACAATCATTAACGGTGTTAAATTTTTTTCGTTATCTATACTAACATGGTATTTGACTGTATAGACATGGCATCTAAGAATGATGCAATGATCATGCAATGAAGTTTTTCAGCTAACCTATTGAAACAAATAAAAAATCCAACTAAGTTGTCGAGCCCTTTGTTTGATTAGTCTCAATTCTTTTTCGATTTTTCCCCTTTCTTGATTCTCTCTCAATTATTCCTCAAACCAATATTGCAATTGGATTGAAACTTTGTTTATCCTTTTTTGAAATCGTCGTAAATTATAATTGAATTGGAAAATTACAATGGAAATGAAAATGGCAAATATATGGTGTAGTTACTAGGAATGATTCACCAAAGTTGATTCTAAAGATTGCAAATTAGGTTTGAATACTAACACCACATAGGCATAATCATTACATCATTCTTAATCGTCGAGTCATCATTATCATATCATCAAATTTAATGTCCGCCCATACAGTCAAATACCATGTCCAAATAGATAATGAAAACTTTTAACACATTATGATTAAACTAACATTGTTAATTTTGAAAAATATAGACATTCAATTTTTACAAATTATAGTATAAAAATTAAATCCACTACTTTGATAAAGTACATGGAGTAATTACATAATTTAACTTTTAAAAGTATATTGAATTAATATGATTTGAACATAAACCACATATACTGAAACCTGAGGTAAACTAACCGTTTTATAAAATCATTTCATTTTGATGGAGCCTAAAATCATTTAAGAAACATGTCGCGAAACTTCAGGAGAGAGAACTTGAGTTGGAATCTTGTGATAGATGTAACTTAAAATATTTAAATCATTAAAGACAAGAAAGAAAGAAATGCCATGAGTGGAAATATTTTTCTTCTTCTCATTCTCCCACCAAATCGGTAATTCAAAAACCTTTCCTTTTTTTCTCCTACGCTTCCTTGGAAAGGGCAGTTTTTCCATAGTGCAAGCAAGAGCAAGTTAATGTAAACAATTTTAATAAAATGCAATGCAGTGAGAGATAAAGCCTCCTAAAACTACTTGTCAAGGCCAACCATTTTTAGGTTTATTTACCACAATTCCCCCATACCCTGTTCCTTTGGCCTTGTTGGTATTTACTTTCAAGCCGGGGCTCCATCAGAGGGAAGCAGTAATGCTCTGCGTAGGAGTTGAAAACTATTGGCTGGCTCCACTGTATTAGCAGGCTTTTCTTAACTCAGCAGATTGCTGTAGTACATAAAATTTTTCACAGCCTGCAGACTATTCATTTGCTAGCCATTTGGCGTTGCTTGACTCAAGTTAAACGTCCGATGGACCCATCACACTGTCATATTAATTGGAATTTAAGTAGCTGAATTTGATTGAGATCTGTTCCCAACCAAACCAATTTATCCACGTGGGTCCCCTTGATTTCCATTACAGTTGGAAAAAAAGTAATTGCAAAAATACAACACAAAGACAGAGAAAGAAAGAGATTATACAACACATCACTCATGTTGATGGTCCAGTGTTTATATGGATACAGTAATAACAGTAGCTGTAAATTCCATCACACACCAAAGCTTTGATGTAGAGTGAAAATCCATAAGGAAACACCAAAGGCCATCTCTACTCCCACCCATCTCTTTCCCTTTCCTCCATCACTTTTCTCTGCAGCAGTTGATGCACTGCTGGTGGAGTTCCCTACATATATCAGTAATAACAATGAGGGAAAAATGGTAAAGAGAAAATAAAAAGTTAATTTATGAAGAAAAAATTTATTAAAAATTGTCAGATATTAGCAAAGAGATCATGTATATGTTACCGTTGGCAGCTGGGGTATTGGCATGCCCCTCTGTCAGCTTTTCATATCCTTCAAATGCCTTTGCCTCTTGGGAGTTAGGTGCCAAGTGCAGAAGGGCTGAATTCACAGCCAAAATAGAAACCGGTCAAATTAAAAGAAAGAAAATCAAAGTTGTGATTATATACAGGAGTACATATGATTACTTACAGATGCACTCTGTCATGTTAACAGGTGCATGACATGTGCTAGGAAGGGTTGCTGCAAGAGTAGCGTTGATCTTGAGGCCCAGGCTGGGGTCATCTCTATCTTTAATCAAGACACAGAGGCACTTCCTGCTCTTATCCAGCACCTGTTTGAGCCCACTGCAACAATCTATGGTGGGGGTTTTCGACTGCCCGCCAACATATGGGAGACATGAAGCAAGCCCGACTAGCTGATTAGCACATTCTGTTTTGTCTTGGTTGACATCAGAGCTTGCAAAACCAAGCAGCATCAGAAGCAAGATGAATGAGAGTGTCAAAGTTTCATGTGCTGAGTCCATTATTTCCTCTGGTGGGGAGAAGGGAAAGGAAAAGGGAAGGCAAAAAGAGATAAAAGAAAAGAGAAGAGAGGGATGGAAGTGAAGAGACTGTTCCAGGGGGCTTTAGTTAAATACCACTAAAACAAGAGAATGACAAATGGGAAAGAGTAGTGTTAAAAGTGGTGGGTGGCGGTGGGAGTTGAAGTTATTGTGGTACACACTATCAAGTCCCACACGGGTCTTCACATGTGATGAACATTATTTGTCTTTAACTAAGCAAGCCCACCTTTCTTTTTCTTTTTTTTTTTTGAAAGGTAAGTCTACCTTTCTACTTAAGTAATAAAATTCCAATATTAATCACCTTAACAACTGGCCACTGTATTACATCTGTTCTATGCTCCCTCTCCTCTCTCAACTTTGTTTTTTTTGTTGGATATCTTGAAATTATAATTTTTTAGTATCTTGATATTCTTATTTTTTTATATTTTAAATTTATTTTTCATTTTTTATTAAAAATCAATATTGTAAAAGAATTTAAAAATTTTCTATGATATACTCTAAATTCTAAAATCATATTTAATTAGTATATTTTATCTGAAAATCTATTATTTGATTTCAAACCTATAGGTCAAATCAGATGATAGATTTTTTTTTATTATGTATTTTATTTGATAGGCTTTATTTTTTATTTATAATGTATGTATATATAAGTACCGATAGTGGAAAACTTTTTGATTGATGAAAATGGTTATGTTTGTTCATTTATATTTCTGAATTTTCATTTTAAATTTTTTATTAATACTTTTTATAAAATTTATCTAATTTATAAATATATAAAGATTTTAATTGCCTCAAATGACTTTCATTAAAAAATATGTTTTTACTATTGATATTAATATATTTATCCCATTTGTGAATAAAATTTCTAATTGCATTAAATGAATTTATAAATTAAAATGTATTATAAAATTATATTAAAAATTATTATAAAAAGTATTAAATTAAATTTTTTATAATCTAGGCAAGATTGGGCCTTTAATAAGGCCACTTAAGTAAGGACTTTAGGCCTCAAATTTGAAAATGTCCTATATTTTTATAATAATAATATATTTAATTATATTAAAAATATGTAAAAATTAAGATAATTAATAAAATATTCACCTATTCTCTCATACCTAATAAATATTTATTTTCTTTCACTTTTATATTCCTATTAATTCTGAAATAACTATCTCATTTTTAGTAAAAATATGTAAAAATTAAAAATAATTATTAAAATAACATATTCTCTCACTTCTCTAACTATATTCCTAATAAATTTCAACTTTTTATCATTTCTCAATTCCTACAATGCAATTAATTATTAACTATTTCTCCTATTTCCAATCTATTTAATGATCTCTAACAGTATTTTTTTTCTTATCTATTTTTTCTATTTCCAATCAATTAACGGTAAGATGTATTTAATATTTTTCAACAACTATTCTATTTCCTATACATAAAATCAATTTTTTTTTCAATTTATAATATTCACTTTTGAATTCTTCTTCCTTCATTTGTTCTTTCTTCTTTTAATTTTAATTTTGCTCCAAAAAATATGCAGGAAGCCTATTATATTATTATTTTCATGAAACCGTGAACCTCATTTATAATTTGCAATAAGTATTCAATAATTAGGTACTATTGTTCTAATCTTTACAAACTTTTTTATTTTAAATTAGAGTTTATATTATATTATTATATTATCCTTATTTTATGTGATAATAAATTTATTTGAATTAGAAATTTTGATCATTAATTTTATACTAACCATTTAAAAAATATAATATTATTATAATAGTTAAATATTTTTAATACTTTATAATAAATATTTGAATATATCAAATTAAAAATATTAATTTTGTCATTCAGAACTTAAAAAAAATTTAATTTCAATAAAAAAACCTCATTTAAATATTTTACTTTCAATTTTTAAAATTATTAAGCGGTTCCCAAATCTAAGCTCTAAATAAAATGTGTCCTCCTATTGTTTTAGTATGAGGTAAGAGGAACTTGAATTGAGCTATGCCTATGAGAAACAAGATACATGTGTCAAGTGACGCATGTGACATTTTTCTCTGGGTAAAGTCAAAAATAATAATAATAATAATAATAATATAGTAATAAGAGAAAAGCTTAACGTGGTTTTTGCTGGAAGAGTGGAACCTCCATTTATGTTCTCTAGGCTAAAAGGAAAGCCTCTATTGGAAGTAAAAAGGACAGTAGTACGATATTCTTTGGTCCATGAGGTGAAACATTTTTGTCGCACATGTGTGGCTCCTTGGAAGTGTCAGATTAATGGGTGGAATAAGACATAAAATTTAATCACATCTGATATATCTATATATCTATATCTATATATCTATATATATATATATATATATATATATATATATATATATGCATATGCTGTGAGAGCCAGCTCGTGAAAGTTTTGTTTTGAGTGAACCCGTGATCAGTATGGATCAATCCGTGATAAATGACCAATTACTTAACTTGATATGGGACCCCCCAAAATGATTTCTTCTTAACTAATATTGCAAGCGATGAAGCCCTACTTCGTCCATACAAACATCTGTCAACTCTTTCTTTTCTTTTTTGTTTATTACTGTTCCAGCTAAAATCTTGGACCTCAATCAACCTTGAAACTCATTTGGGCACCCGCAATTAATATATAAGTAATGAGAGAGATTAGAGCTTGATCCAACTATTCGCCTTAATTTCTGACAATCAAGTCAGTAAAGAGGTGAGAGAAAACAAAGAGGGTATGAGAGAGAGAAAACAGGAGGCCTTGAAAAGCCAACCTGACTAGACTTATTGAGGTTGCCGCCCAAGTCAGGATACCACCTTAAAATCTCATCCATCCTCTTAAATTAATTATATTATTAAAATATTAAAAACTTATGTTAATATTTCAATAATTTAAATATATCTTAAAACTAGCATTTAATTAAAATATATTATTAATTAATGTTATATGTTTTACAATTAGATTGAGTCGTATTTAAATATTTGACTCATTAATTATTACAAAATAATAAAGTTTAAATCCCCATTCTTTCAATTTTCAATAAAAAAAATTTACCTTGATTCAAAGTTTATCTTTATAAATCTTATCCAAACCCTTACTTTAATATTATTATTATATTTTTATATGCTATGTATCAAAAAAAAAAAATTCCCCTTGAGGTTGTTGAGAACCATATATCCTTATTTTTCAATAAATGTTAGACTTTTTATCATAATTTTTTTCTTAGGATTTCTTATACAATAATGGAAGTCCAAATTAAGTTGATAGTTAATTCAAAACATTCATATGCTTAAAATTTTAAGATTTTTTTAATAAATTTTATTAGGAGTAAAAATGTTGGTTTATATATATATATATATATATATATATATATATATTTGCATAAAATAATTGTTAGACTTTTTTATTCTGACTTTTTGGTTTGGATTTCTTATACAATAATGGGAACCTAAATTAAGTTGATAATTAACTCAAAAAGTTTCATATGCTCAAAATTTTTTATTTTGATAAATTTCAATGGGGGCAAAAATGTGTGTTTATGTAGTTTTACATAAAATAATTGTTAAGACTTTTTTATTACAATTTTTTCTTTTGATTTCTTATACGATAATGGAAGTCTAAATCAATTAATGGTTAAATCAAAAAGATTAATATGCTAAAATTTTTAGATTTTTATAAATTTTAGTTGGGAGTACTGTTTTCATTAAAAGTTCTAATGTTTTTAATTTTGTGGGGCAAACTGATTATTTTTATTAAAGTTTAAAAATCTTTTACATAATTTCAATAAATTTTTAAAGTTCAGTGGAGGCAATTGCTCCACAATTTTACATGTAAATACGTACTTGAATAAGTAATAAGACCTATTTATAAAGTTGATAATTAACTCAAATTAATGATTCATGTGATCAAATTTTGAATTTTGTTAAATTGTAGTGAAAGCGAAAGTGTGGGTTTGTGCATGTGCGCATTTGAATGTGTATGTACATATAAAATAATTGTTGCAACTTTTTTATTATAATATTTTCATTGAATTTCTTATATAATTTTAAAAATCTGAATTAAGTTGGTGGTTAACTCGAAAAGATTCATATGCTGAAAATTTTAGATTTTTATAAATTGTGAGAGTAAAAGTATTATTTTCATTAAAAGTTTTAATATTTTTAATTTTGTGAGAGCAAAGCGATTATTTCTATTAAAGTTCTAAAATTTTTCATATAATTTCAATAAATTTTTAAAAGTTCAATGGAGGCAATTGCCTCACAAATTCACATGCAAATCCCTCCCCGATAAGATTAAAATCTAGAGGTCCTAAGTTCAAGTTTTACGTTAATTTATTGGTGGGTTGATCCATTTTTGAGATGTAATACTTGATTTATATTGATACGATTTCACCAAAATAAACCTATTAATTTTTTCTTCCAATATATATTGGGTCAAGAAGGAATGGTTTCACATGCATTTTTTTTTCAATCAAATAGAGGAATTATTAATGCACCTACTTCCTGTTTATTGAGAGTATTGGTCATATGCGCATGATGACTACTGGTAACCAATTTCATTTATTTGACATGGAATCACCATTAAAGGTCTGAGGATTGGAATAAACGAGAACGAAGTATCAATCAAAATGCCAGCGATGTAAGGTAATGTATACTGAGCTATTGGGCGACACGTGTACTTGCTAGCTAGACCAAAAGCTAACATGCTGTTTTCCTCCATTAGGTTTGACTGTTATGATGCAAAAATCAAATCATTAGTGAGATTAAATTTGAAATCAAAGAATCTTATATATATTTTTAGAAAAAATATAAAACATGCCTTTTTTTTAGAGATGTGGCATGCTGTTATTTTTGTGTTTGGACACGTCAAACATCTGATTATTAACTCTATCCGTCAAAAGTACAATCTATTTAATGAGATGAAAGATGAAGTTCTTAATTATGAAATTATTTGTTCAAGTATCAATTGTGTCATTAACTCTTCATATATACAGGTATCCTTCCTCCTTGATTTTTAGTTTGTTACCACTGTTGAATTTGGTTGATTACAAATTTGAATCCAAGGTAGCAGTAGGATCACCCTAACAGTTTGACTAATCACCAAAAATTTGATATGGACATTTATAATTGATGCAGTGAGTTAGCATGAAAACAAAGGTTTGTACTCGACATAGCTTTTAAGGTTGATAACCAAATTTCAAACGTAGAAACTTACACTCAAAATTTGAGAGACAATATAATATTATTCAATAATTCAAAAGAATAAATTAAGTTGTCTAATAATTAAGCCTAAAGGTACTATTCATAATCTTACTTGATTTAAATTTAGAGTTCAAGTAAAGTAAATTAAAATAAGAAAGTATTCTACTCTAAACCCCTTTAGAGTACAAGAAAAGTAAATTCCTAAACTTATGGTTATTTGTTGTCCAAGTAAATTAAAATAAAAAAAATTCTATTATTCTTAATAAGAATCCTAACTAAATTAGAAAAATACTAAATATTAAAATTACTTGTTAGACTATCTACGTTATTCCCTTCCATTTGAGAAAAAAATCAACCTCAAGTTAACTTGTACATCTTAATATATGGTCATCTGACGAATAAAATGGGTAAATATCCGTCACATTAAATGTTTTCGAAATTTCCAATATGTCTGGCAAATCCACGACATATGCATTGTCATTAATCTTTTTAAAAATCTGGTATGGTCCATACTTCTTAGGCTATAACTTACTATTAGTTCCCACTGGAAACCTTTCTTTTCGTAGAAACACCATCACCTAACCTTCTACTTCAAAAATTTGCTTTCTACGATGTTAGTCTGCAGCTTTCTTATACTTGGCATTAGCTTGCTCTAGATTTTGGTTCACCTTTGCTTGAACATCTTGCATCTGATTAACCATATTTTTAGTAGCTACACTAAATCTAGGAACTTTAGGTAGTTTGATCAAGTCAAGAACATGTTGTGGTGACTTTGCGTACACAATAGAAAATGGAGATTTTCCTGTCACACTATGAATATCACTATTATAAGCAAACTCTGCTTGTGCCAATGCAAAATCCCACTACTTTGGTTTATCTCAACAAATACTACGAATCAGATTGTCAAGGGTTCTGTTTACTGACTCAGCTTGGCCATTAGTTTATGGATGAGTTGTGCTACTATAATTTAAGGATGAATCAAACATCTTTCATAAAATCCTTTTAAAATGGGCAAGAAATTTGTTGTCCCGATTTGAAGTGATGGTTTTAGTCACACCACGTAAACAAACAACCTCCTTGAAAAACAATTTAGCTATTCTGCTTGCATTTGAAGTCTTCTTACAAGGGATAAAGTGCGTCATTTTAGAAAACCTATCAAGCATGTCATCTAGCCTAGGAATTGGAAACTTGTATCCAACAATAATCTTGTTGATGGCTCGACTATCTACACACATCCTCCAAGTCCCATCCTTTTTTGGGGTTAGTAAGGCGGGAACTGCACATAGACTCATACTTTCCTAAATATGTCTTTTACACAGTAATTCCTCCACTTTCTCATTAAGAATCTCGCTCTCTTTTGGGCTTAGCCTATAATGAGGCAAATTTGGTAAACTAGCACTAGGAATCAAATCAATAGGGTGCTGAATATCCCTCATGGGAGGTAAACTGTCAAGTAAATCTTCTGGTATCACCTCACTGAATTCTTCTAGTAATAGTTTGATTGCTTTTAAATGCTCTATTATTTTTTGATCTTCTTCAATTAACAATACTTGTTTTATAATCAAAGCACGCACCTCTTTTGACTCCTTGAAAGCAGCCTCTATCTCATTCCTTGAATGAGCAAGGGTAAAGAAAGTCCGCCCCTTTACTTTAGAAGCTTTTGTTTTGACACCTCCTTTCATTGGCAATAAAGTAAACTTTATGCCATCTTTCTCCAGTCTATAAGTGTTTTCTCTCCCATCATGCTATGCTGCAACATCAAATTGCCAAGTGACAAGCATCCATATTCATAATATTACAATATTCCTCATCCTTGTATTTGCTAATGGAAAAAGGTATTTTACACCATTTTGTTACATGAATCTTCTTTACTACCTTAATCTAGCCAATAGTGTATGGATTAGGGTGTTTTTTAGCTTTAAGACCCAAACTCTAAACAACAACCTTATCGATAATATTTTCACAACTTCCACTATCAATAATCATATCAAATAATTGGTTAGTGATAGTGTATTTGGTTTGAAATAATTGATTTTGTTGAGTGTTATCCTCCTATTTTGGAGACAACATCATTCTTCTCACCACATAGTTCTGACCATCTTTATAATCCTCATACTCGTCATCATCCCCATCTAGACTACAGCAAATTTCATCATTCTTTTCTTCTCGTTCCACCACATGATGTCAAGCCCTACTCCATTATATACTCATCATAACATCCATATACTTGAGGACACATCTGCATGTTAGAATGCCTTAGAAATAGTTAAATAATCGGTATCGTAATTAGCTATGCAACTAAGTTAATTTAAAGCCTCGACCTAGTTCAAATAGGAATTTTAAGATGAAATTGAGAATTTTAAAACCCCAGAATGACTTAATATGGTGATTTGGAGTTCGAAGATTAAATTGGAGTCAATTAGGAATTTTCATACCATAGGGGCAAAATAGTAATTTTGCCACTCGAGGGCAAATTTGGAAAGTTGGATGAAAATTTTGATCAAGTTTGACCAATTGGAGTATAATTTGAGATTGAGAAGTGAAAAATTTCAATTTCGAGCATAAGGGCAAAAATGTCATTTTTGGGGTCCACAAGGGTAAAATTGGAATTTTACGATTTTACACCACCATGATATTTTTCAAGCTCCAGAATTTTACCTATTATTATTTTATGCTATGGATAAATATTAGAGCATTTGTGGTGGTGAGAAAAGGCTTAAAAATTAAGTTAAAATAAGTGGACCAATAAAAAGGTGACATGTGTCAAAAATTAAATACTATTATATTACCATTTAAAAACCAGCCGATACTCTTCCACTTAGAAATTGAGGGCTGACCAGCACCTGCAGAAAAGAGAAGAAAAGAAAAGAAAAACCCTAGGGAGGAAAAACTAAGGAAAATTTGTTGAATTTTCAAGAAATTGGTGACTAAAGGTAAGATTTTTAATCTTAAGCTTGAAATTCATCTTGCCCATGCATTCTTTTCCATTTTCCATGAATTAAATTCAAGTTTTCATGAGGGGCAATATGCTGGGCAAATTTAGAGAGAGAAAGTTGGTGATGAATTTAGTTGAATTTCAAGGTAACTTAGTGTTTTTAGGTGTTTAGTAACATTTAGTATGAAAATTAAGCAAGAAATCCACATGCCCATTATAGAACCTATCTTGGCCAAATTTTATGGCTGAGGTTTGATGATGAATTTGGTTGTTTTTCATGCCCTTTAGATTGTATTTGGTGCTTAGGAATACCGAAAATCGAAAATGGGTACCGAAAAATTTTACTCCCGCTAGTTAACAATTTACACCATAATGAGGGATATTTTGGTAATTGCACTTAGAATAGATTTTTAGTGAAGTGTGTGGAATTTTGGGGAGTATTGGAAGTGCAATAAATTAATTGGAATCGAATTGGACATTTAGACCGATTAAATAGTGTATAGTGTGCGATAGGCCGAACACCTCCCATTTTATTGCATGCATTCATATAGAACATAGAATAGTTTTGTGACAATTTGGAATAAGTATATTAAATTTCCTGTTGCACATTATGTATAGGTGGTGAGCCATCAGATAAGGGCAAAGGTATTGCACCCGAGGATCAAGACTAGGAGTGTTGTAAATTCCTGTCAAAGTGAGTAACCACTGTTCATCTTATCTATCTAGAGTATTTTTACAATCGTTTTTATGATTTTAAGAATATTGAACCTAAATGAATTTTATGTTTTATGACTAATAATCGATTTAAGGAATAAGGTTTATGACTTATTTTACAATTCAATAATATTTTTGAAAATGTGAGTATGTAGAGACCAACCTCTGATGTTGCCTATATATTTAAGTTTACGTACCTACGTTTGGAATTGATGATTTATGAACTGATACGTGATGACATATGTGGCTGGGTTTTTGGGTTGTGAAATATATAAACTGTTTGTTTTCCTTTGACAGGTTGGGTAGTATTATGTTAGCCACGTTATGTTGTCAAAATTTTATTGATTGGTGGGTTATTTAATTAGCCACTGCAGTAGGTGGGTTTCCATGGACCAGCCTATTAGAGGGGCACGGTAAACCCCGTTATATTTACCTTAGTAGGAGAGGCGCGAAGGATATCTCCTAAGGTATGATAGAGTTCACTTCACGTCGAACCACCACTTGAGGATGAACTTTGCCAACGCCAAAGGATGGCTAAACTATGTTTTTATGAGTAGTTGTTAACTTAATAACCTTGGCGGACTCGGTTGATGCCTCGACCAAGGTATCACCGAGTATGATTTTTGGCACGAGCCAAGTTTTTAAGAAAATCATAAGTCGTGATGTGTATTATAATGAAATGTGTTGTTTTATATGATTTGAAATAAGTACAAAATGTTGTAGATTATGGTATGATGAAAAGTTAACTGTCTCCATTTACTTGGCTTTAGAAGTTAATAACGGACTTTGTTTACTCACTGAGTTTATGAAAACTCACCCTTTCTTTTTAACCATTCAGGTTCAAGATAGTCTGTAGGCAGTCGATTTCATCAAGGATCTCTTTGGGACTTACTTCCTTGGAAATCGTAGGTCTACATTCTTGCACACTTTTGATTATCTCGGGGTCCATATGCCACTGTAGGATAATTTTAAATACCTGGTTTACTGTATCACTATGTGTATGAATTTATTTTGTTCTTACACTATAAAAATTATTTATGCATAGTTCTATAAAAATTGTTTTATAAGAAAATGAAATATATTATCGAATATTTTTATTTAGTCTAATTAGCTAACTTTTCACTCCAAATGGATGATTTAGATTACAAAAATTTATTTTTGATCAGAAATGGATATCTGTTTACCATATGTTGTATTTTTATCAGGTTTTAAAAATTTTGAGTAAAAATGACCAAAAACCCCTGTGTGGCGAAAATTTTATTTTGATTGTTTTTGATCTAAAATAGTTTATATTCTCTTAAAACTCGATATTAGTAACTATTACTCATAGGGGAAGTGGAAAACTGATGCAAGAGCCTTGCGAGGTTTCGATTGACATTCCGGGTAATGAATGTCTATCGAGACTTCGCGGCAGTTGTCACGGGCTCGAAAGGAGTGCCAGGTCGTGAAACATGATGTGCTTTTTTAAGAGGATAGTCACTAGATCTATGACCATGTTGATTGTATTTGAACACTTTCTTTGGGTTGGTCATTTCTATCACCTTCTATTTTCCAGTCGCCTTTTCCATCCTGTACTAATCATTACGTGTAGAACTATCATGGACTAATTTATTCTTGTCATTGGATGCTATATAATTATCCCTGTTGTAACTTTTGCGAGAATAATCAGATCTGTTCTTCTCTTGCAACATTAGTTCAACCTTAAAACAGTATTTTATGCTTTAGATAAATTTCGCAATACTTGTACCCTTATCTTTTCTCTGATTACTAGCTTCAAGCCTTCAAGATACCTGGCAACCAATTGCCTTTCAGTCTCCCTCAAGTCATTCCTTTCTACCAATCTGATAAATTTTGTTGTATACTCATATACAATTTTTTGACCTTAATGGCATCTTTGGTACTTATGGAATAAAATCTACTTATAATCAAGAGGAACAAAATCCTTCTATAATAGCTATCCTATACCAAGTTTAAACTGGTGCTTTCCTTTCACAGTTTCTTTTGAGCTATAACTTTCCCACCATGCAGAAGTACCACCTTTTAATCTGCAAGCAACAAGTTTCACCCTTTTTCTTTCAGGAATCTCCATATATTCGAAAAACCTATCTATTTTCGCAATCCAATTTAGAAATTCTTCAATATTTAGATTTCCATTAAAGTAAGGAATATCCACCTTTAATATGAAATCTTTGGTATCTCGATCACCATAATTTTTCTTTCCATATCTAGCGTATCTCACAGGTTTTGCTAAATAATCATCTTTTTCATTTGAATATTTCATGAAAACTTGTTGTTTACACGTGTTTGTAAGAACAGGTATGCCGACAAGCTATCCGTAAGCTACATCATCTCCGATACGTGGCCTTTTCTTCATTCTTGTTTCTATTGGCATCTACGCCTAAAGCATCAAATTGATCTACAATTTCTTTAAAGCATCGTTCCAGACACTGGAATTTGAGATTTATTCGTTGCTCCAAAGCTCTAAATGTCACCCTTTGATCTTGCACTGTAGATCGCAAGGTCTTAGTTCCACGGTCTTCGCCATAGAATCGCTGTTTACCATAATTGGGTCACCTACCATTAGATTGGGTGAGTTTTTCCCGCTTTGATACCAAATGATGTAGCGAGTTAGTGTGAAAACAAAGGTTAGCACTCAACAGAGCCTTTAAGATTGATAACCAAGTTTCAAATACAGAAACTTACACTCAAAATTTGAGAAAAAATATAATATTATTCAATATCTCAAAAGAAATAAGTTGTCTAATAACTAAGTCTAAGGGTGATACTTATAATAGCCTAATCCTACTTGAACTAAACTTAGAGTGCAAGTGAAGTAAATTAAAATAAAGAAGTATTCTACTCTAGACTTCCTTGGAGCACAAGAAAAGTAAAGTCTAAACTATGCTTACTTGTTGTCCAAGTAAATTAAAATAAAAAAAATTCTATTATTCCCTTAATTCCTAATAAGACTCTTGACTAAATTAGAAAAACACTAAATACTAAAATTACTTGTTAGACTATCTATGTCAATAATTAACCAATTAAAAAAAATTAAGAGAGAGTACAAAGAGTTTTTTTTTTTTTGCAAATAGGCATAGAGGAGGAGCAACCATGGGTCACACTCAACAAGGATTTTAGGGCACAACGTATCATGGACAATTTGAATTGGCAAGATGGAGGAGGTTGTTGGATGGGATCTTTGTGCATGTATGTGTTTGTGTAAAGTTATGGATTTAAAAAATTCTTCTAATCACGGAAGCATGCAATCCAAATACACAAGCGGAATTACACATTATACATCTAGCAAATCAATTTAATCACATTTAAAAATGTAAGAATTGTAATAGATTAGAAATCATACCTACCTTTTGCAATGTTCTTGATTCTTGACTTGTAGTAAATTCACCACTACACCAAAAATTGATTTCTCAACAAAATCGACTTACTACTTACTTTTCAAGAATTTCATCAATTTGAACCTTAATTGGACAGCATGTGGAATGCTTAATCAAGATGGTAATTATTGTATTTCTCTTTTTTCTTCTTTGAAACTATGGTTATCTTTTTTTTATAAGAGATTTATAAAAAAAACCAAAAATTGGAAAGAAAGAAAACACTAGAGAGAGTTTGTCCATGAAGGAATTCTTGGATGAGATTTTTGGCTATTAAGGTTTCAATTAAGAAAAAAAGCTCTCTTGAGAGCTACGACCTCTCTTTTTTATATATATATATACTCATTTCTTAATTTTTAAAGAATTTAATTAAAATTAAATTCCTATCAAGAGTCCAAATAGGTCTTCCATAAAGAGTTATAGTTGCACCATGCTCCTCCAAGAATTATCCAACTTATAATTAAATAATAAATAATTTATTTATTTAATTATAATTATTTGTCCATGTCAAAATAGTATTCTTCATTGAATAATTATTCTATTTTATTATTATCCATCTTTAATTAAAAAGAATTAATAATAAAATAAAGAAATCCTAATCAAACATGGAGTCTTGTAATTTATCAAGAAATTATAATTAATCATAATTAAAGAATAAACAATTTAATTCTTTAATTATAATCAAAATCTTCCAATATTATGTTATCTTAAGACAATAATTATCTTAATAAATATTTCTCATTTTAAGACAACTCTTGTCTTAAAAATATTTATTTATTAAGACCATTTTTGACTTATAAAAAATAATGTAATTAAGACAACTCTTGTCTTAAAACAACACATATACTCTTGTCTAAATTAAGACAACTTTTGTCTTAATTAAAAGAACATTAGAGTGATGCCCATGCATGTTCAAGACGGTTAATATTTTTCTATATTCGGTTGTTAAGAAGTCGACGGAATAGATATGCAATTTTAAATGCATTATCATATAGAGCTGTTGGCAAATGTTTCAACTATATAGAGCATTTTGTTACAAAATACATATGTAGTGGAAGCACAGTCATAAGGAAGCCTGGTGCCTTCATACAAAAAAGAGAAAGTTTGTTGTTTTACAATTGCCAAGAGCATTTTTTGCAGTTTCTTATGTACAAAAGGTAAACCAAAAGTGTATAGTGGAGTTGTGGACAATTAATAGCAGTTGTGTAAGGCTCCTACCTTTATACAAAAAGGAGAAAGGATCTCGTTCTGCAATCATCAAGTGCACGAAAGGTGAACAAAAAGCTTCTAGTGGGGTTATGTATATTTCACAACGATCTTTTGGAGAGTGACCTATATTGGATGAATGGTGTTGAATGTTACTATTTTAATTTTTAAAGGGAAATGCATGTAAAAGTTTTGGGTTTGATGAGAAACTACACACGCATAATATTAATTGTAAACTCAAAAATGCTAGTTGAATAACAATGACATATACAAATATGCTTGAAACTTCAAGCTCAAAGATAGGAAAACTTGGGGGAAGGGTGAGCCAAAAGTATTTTGCATACTTTTATTTTACATTTAGTTTACAAACACAACAGTCTTGGTTAATAGATTTGTGAGATTTTAACTAAACATGTATATCTAACTATAATGTAATGACAACAAATAACGATGAATGTACATACTCTTCAAAAAAAAAAAAACCCTATGAACGTACATAGTTTTGGAATGAGAATGTACAAACCACAATTATAAGGAAGGAGGCATCACATCATGGAATGAAAATAACATTTTGTAAGGTATAGAAAACATGTAAGAGTTCAGATATAACATAGGAAAGAGAAATAATTGTTTCACACATTTAATAGCGAAAAATAATAGTATGATGCTTGTAAGAGTACAAATATAGTTGTGTAAGGTATGCAAACAATAATAGCATGATGCTTGTAAACATGTAGCGTAAATGTTATGTGTTTGGAGAAGTAAATGAAGATAGGATGGTATAGAATTATAAGTAAAAGGTAAATAATATAGTATTAGGACCATGTTTCGAAGACAATTGAAGAGTGGAAGCAGTAAATAGCAATAAATAGATTTAATATAGGAATATGATCATGATGGAATGAAGTTTTGAAATATTATTGAATAGACATGGAGCAAATAGTTGACATTAACGTGTTTTGTTTTTTTGGTTGGTGATTCTTCTCCATGGCTATTGTCGGGCTGCTTGTGAGGTGTTGAGTCTGGGAAAAGCTCCTTCACAACTTAATTGATGATTAGAGATGGTGAAACTTGATATTGAGATTTGTCGAATGTGATTTGCATTAGTGTTGATCCAAATGTAGGTGTATTAGGTGCATTTAAGGACAATTCGTGTTGGATCTCACCACAATCATGTAATTTGTAATTTGCAATTCTTGCTTTGTTTGCCTTTGAGGTCAAGCCTATTATAAAGGTCTTCGTTTGATTGATTAATACGTTGACAGGTCCAGATAGTATCATTTGCTGGATGGTTTTCATGGCTGCGAGTTTGGCTTTGGTTGCCCTAATCTGTTTTTTTTGTCGGTCATTTGATATGTCCATTTGTTCATAATTGTCTTTAAGTACCAGTTGTATGTAGCATCTAAAAAAGGTGGAAAAGCATTGTCTTAAGTAGAATTATAGAAATAATATGCATTTTCAATCAATATAAAACACTTATATTTCGTATTTGATTTCAAGTAAAAATATATCTAAGCGTGTAACACCCCATACCCTCGTATAAAAACCAATATGACTTTATCGACAAGACGAAGGGTCAATTGGCGTAAATGTAAGTGTTTAAGAGTGTTGAAGGATGAAAGGGATATCTTAGAATAAAATATTTCGGATGCGATAAAATAATAATAAAATAATAATATCTTGTTGAGGTCGAAGTTATGGAGTTAAAAGGTGCTATAGAGCTAAACCGACGCAAAGTAAGGTATTTTGGAGCTTTATAAGGTTAGAGGAAAATTTTGGAATAAAATAATAATTTTTTGATAAAATAATATTAAAATAATACCGATGTCAAATTGGTTATATTACATGAAGAATGGCTAATTTGTACAATTTGTCTAAGTGGGGGAGTGGAAGTAAGGAAGAATTTTGAAGAAAAACGACATTAGTGGGACTCGCGTGTCTTTATTAAATAGAGCAAGATCGGGTAAGTAAATATTTAAATATTATGATGACATCTTGGTGAAGTGTAGCTTTGATATTTTGATTGTACACATGTAAAAGAAAAAAGATAGAAGGAAATTAGAATTGAATAAATGTTGGAAGGACCAAATTGTGAAGGATGAAAGTTTGGAGGGTCAAATGGTAAATAAAAAAAAGTTTGAGGACTTATGTACAATTTCAACATTTGAAGTTAAAAGGGAATTTACTAACCAAGGAAGGTTAGATTATGTGGAATATAAGATGTACATGTGAAATTCACAATTACATGCAAATTATTGAATGCAAAAAAGAGGAAGTCAGTGGGAAACATGTGGGACCCCACCATGTGATAGTTGACAAAGAGAAAAAGAATAAAGAGTATTTAAGTGGAAGAAAATCATGGTTTGGCAAGGATAGCCCATGGTAAACAAGCAAGATTGGTAAAGTGATTTGAAAAGAAAAAGGCATAATCATAACATTTAATAGAAAGAAAACAAAATAAGGAAATTTGAGTTGAATGGCATGACATGTAAAGAAAAAAGAAAAGAAAATAATAGAACAAGGAAGGACTTTGGGCAATCCACCCATGAGAGAAGAAAAGGAAAGAAAAAAAAGATTTCACAAGACCATTTCAAGGCCATTCCTTGTGATGTTCACCCACACCAAAGGAATGAAAAGAAAACAAACAAATTTGACTTTTTCTTTGAGAAAATCGCACCATTGAGACAAAAAAGAGAGAATCAGCTTGGAGGCAAAGAGAGAAAGAAGGAAATAAGAAAAAAGAAAGGAGAAAGGGAGAAAGGGAGAAAGAAAGAAAGGAGAAAGAAGAAAAAGACAAGGAAGGTTCGCCCTAGTGGTTCCGAGCTAAGGAAGGTAAGTAGAACTTTGATTTTAGTTGTGATTTCTTGAGGAAATGAGTTGGTAATTGTGTGAGAATGTTTGTGGCAACAAAGATCCTCCAAGATTTGAAAGAAATAGATGCATGCATGTGGGTCAATCTTGGAATGCATGGTGATTTTGAAGCTAGATAAGCAATAGGTGAGTATTTTCGTCTTGAAATCATAAATAGACAAGAGAAATGAGAAGTGCGCTAATTGTTTATGCTTGTGGCAGCAATGGTGACTGAGAATGTGAGGAATAGTGGATTATATGTGGAGCTCAAGCTAAAATCGAAAGGTAAGCATGCAATGTGACTACATTGTGATGTGTAAGCTTTGGTTGATTAATAGTATATTGAATGATTGTGAATCATGTTGATGGAAACTATGAAATTAGGTTAAGGATTTATTGATTGATGTGCTGCCCGTATATGAGTATAATTTAATATATTGAGTTTGAATTGCTGCTAGGAAGTCGTGTAAGTGAAGAAGATTTGCCGTGGTGGCATACTAGAGGAGGTAACGAGTGATCGGCAACTAAAATTAGCTAGATATGCACCCGAATTAATAATGACATAGTATCTCACTATTTTGAGGTGAGTAGAGGGTGTTGATTACCAAATTTCCATACTATATATATATATATATATATATATATATATATANGGGTGTTTATTACCAAATTTCCCTACTATATATATATATATATATATATATATATATATATATATTGCTATACGATTAATAGACATGTCGATTTACTTTAAATGTGATTTATGGAAAGCATGAGCTGGTAGAAACCATAGGAAATTGTGGATGCAAGTTGTTTTGAAAGTTGTTTTGGATATATCTATAGATAAGCTATATATGTAAAGTGTTTTAGAAAGAAAAAACAAGCCTTTTTACGATGTTTGCATTAAAATTCATGCCTTGTATTTTTGTGTGATATGCATAGCTAAATGCATTTGTTAAATCATTTAAAATGCAAACTTTGAGCACCGATTTTATTCTGATCTTTGTACAAAGTTTTTATACCATGCCATTTAATGTGAAAAGCAATTTGAAGGGTTATCGAACCTTGATTTCAAACATTTGAATGAAAAAGCCTCGAAAAACTTGATTTTGTTTTGAAAATGGTTTTGACAAACTGAGAGTGTCGAGAGTAGGTTGAATGTCACATCGGGATAGTGTGACCCTTTTGCACAAGTGAGCTCTAGCTAGAGAACCTTTGGGCCACCGACGGGCTATTAGACTTGGCTGAGGCCATGGTCTGTGATTATACATGGCAAGGCCATGGGTTGTTATATGTGGTTAGGCCATAAGTGATATCGCAGTTACGACCACTTGATTTCTCCGATGTCGGCCAACATCGTCGAGACTGCCATGGCTATGGGAATCCAATGGAGCGAGGCTCTCGGATTGTTATTACGTGGAAGTGGGGTCACGGGTGATTACTATGCTTACCTACTTGAGAGCCTTGTGAGTTTTTGACACATACGCTTTTGCATGGTGGAGAGTTAAGGCTTCTCTGCAGCTCCCCTTGTTTGAATAAAAGCTTTCAGTGCTTACTTGATGATTATGAGTTGGTTTATTTGGCTGTACACGTTGATTTCTTTTCATGCCACACATTTTGGGAGCGTGCATACTTTTATACTATTTTTCATATTTTGATGGCAAGTGATGTTTTCGATGATTGAAGTTTGTTTTACTACACTTGTTTCTGGCATTGTTTTGCCAAGTGAAATATTGCATTATAATTTTACGGCATCATTTTTACAAGGCACAAACACTGGATTTGATTTTTCTAAGATTATTATTCTTATTCTGGTTTTATCATTTAAATTTATCTACTTTATGCTTGTTTCCCATCTACGCTCTGCTCACGGAGTCGATGATCATTAAGTTTATGAGACTCATCCCCTATTTCCCCTTTTGCAGATAGTGATCAGCGTTGCATGCAATCATCGGTGCTTATGGTCCACCGTGGATAAGTAAAGGCATCCCATAACACTTTATTCCGAGTCGTTTTGCTGCTAAAGGTCGAGTCAATTATAGTTTGATGTATTTGTAAATAGTGTCAAGTAAATGTGCAGTTAGATACTATAGAATTTAATGTATTCTTACGATTACGGTGAATAAAGGATAAGATGGTTTAATATGATTTATGTTCAATTCTTATTACAAAGAGGTATATGGTTCAAAGTAATTTCATGGATTGATGGCATATTAACTAAAGTTTCAATTAAGGCTGGTTCAGGACTTGGCGGTTTCCTTCACGAGACTCAGACGAGGTTGTGATCGAGGAGCGGTCGTTACAAAGCGAATGCACAAAATGTTTGTTATTGTAATGTCAGGCCTATTAATGTTTTGATCTAAGAAATTAACAATTTCATATTGGTTTTGTTAGCTTAAAAATAAACATAAATAGTTCTTAATTGTATTATTAGTTTTCATAATGTGTTCTCAGCTAATATCACTCAAATCTTGAAGTTTTTTTGTTTTTAATTCTTTTCCTTTGTTTTGTTCTTTTTTTTTTTTGCTTAACACCTGCAAATATAATAAGCATCATAGGCAAACAGAATGATTAAGCAATATTCAAGATTGCAAAATTTAAGTAGCAGTTTTAATTAATTTAATTTGAGTTAATTACATTACAGTAAAATAAAGAGATGTTTTTGTATTCATATGTAAATTCCTATTTGCTATATTTTGAAAGTTAGTAAAACAATTTGGTATTTGATCATTAATGTAGGTATATTTCGATGTGCAACTCAAGCAACTCAAGAGATAATAGTAACAGTCTAGAAGAAAGAAAAAGAAACAAAAAAAGAAAAAAAATGAGCTGTAGAAGCGTCATCCTTCCAATTTCATTGTTCAGGCAAAACTATCAAATATTGATAATGACCCTAATCAACAAAATCTTATCAATCTCACCATTGGATTTCATTTTCCAGAGATAAGTAAAAATTAGGAAACTTAATGAAAATCAAAGTTGGATGGCTTAATGTATAGAATAAAGCATAACTGAGAATCAAAGATAAATCAATGAATGACCGTCCAAGCTCAAGTCTTATGGGAATATTAAATATTCCTTTTAATCACATTCTATGCAATATATATCAACAGTCCAAATCAAGTTTGGGTCTTTCTACCTAATTTTAGTTATTAGTCCAATTTTTGCTTCTGATTAATATCTTACATATGTAAAACACTACTTATAGCTGTATGGTGCTATTTCAAAGAAAATGAGAAGAAAGGTGACTATATAGTTGTGCAATGCAAAATTGAAGGAGTAGCTGAAGGAGAATAGCATATGCATTGATACAATGAAATGATCCATGAGGTGTTTTTACATGGTGACATACTTTTGTTGGCAATGGTTTTTTTTCTTCATGATGCGTGCACCAATATTTGCTGGCGCAGAAGTGTAAGGCTGTTCCAAATTTCTTTGCATGAATTGTAAAACCATCCATTTGTACAGTCAATGTTAACAATTGTGGCTTTCAACTTGAATTTGTTTTGCTGTAGTATGAATGCATCATCAATATATTTGTCAACAATGATATTTGTTAAAGAAATGTTTAATGGATTGGTTCTTTACTTGTATTGTGGTTGGGTCAGTTGCGAGTATCTCTACAATGTTTGCTTCTCTGGTTTAGCTGTTATCACCAAAAGATTGGTGGGGTTTGTATGTTGCGAACAATCTCCACACTAAATGGTTGATCCTCATGCCTATGATTTATAGATTAGTTTGCAGTTTTTATTTTTGGCATAGGATTGAAACTATTTTAAGCATAGATATTACCTCTGTTTGAATGTTGCAGTTTCTTGAATGTCTAAGTCTACATGTATTTTTGTAATTGGGCATGATGCTAGGTAAATTGCATTTGAAACATTACGAAATTATAGTTATAGAGCGCAGGTTTTGCTTTGTGATGTCAAGCCAAAAATCATAATTGTATTCAAAGAATGCAGAATTACTTACATAATGAATGAAAATAAAACAAAGTTGAAAGTATAGAATTTTGATAACCATTATGAATTCATATATTTTTTTCAATTAATAATAATTTTATAACTATCATTTATTTCGTTTGTCAAAATACAGATTTGACATGGCCAGTATTATTTATAAAGAATCATAACAAAATAATAGTAAATAAATTGATGAAAATTGTAAATTATGAAAGCCATTATCATAGAGAAATAGTAAATTAAATGTCATGTACTTGTCATGCCAATGAAAAGATAATGAAGACATTGATTTAATGGTAATTATTGATGAAGGAACTAAAATTTAGATTTAATAAAGATATAAAGATTGGAATGCTGAAAATAAAAGAATTTACCATGTGAAAGATAAAATTCAAGGTAAGATGTGTATTTATGAAACTACCATATTGATGCTAAAATATGATCACGTGGTAAAGATTTTTGTCTTATTAGTCCAAATATCATTTTTACATTGAGCTCTTGTATTTTCTATCCCCGAAATGCACTAAAACAACTGTACCATATTTACTTATTCAAAATCATTTTATTTCAACATATTGACTATCTTGTAGAGCTATAGCACTCCTTTTATTAAATAAAAGCAATCTACGTTTTTCAGTGGACTTACTCTTGTATTTTTTGACCATTGGTGCAGCCAAGGTGAGAATGGGGTTTATTTTTTGATCTAGGAGCTCGATCCCCATATAAAACAACTTTTAAGTTGTTCCCACTGTCAATAAGAGATGTGAATGTTGATTTTGTTTAGTGTTCATGAAAAATAAATATGAATACAAACATATTGATTTATTGTTTTACCTGAGATCTTCAATGAAAAGGTTTCGTTTCTAAACGTCATTGATTCTATTAGCTAATCGAACCTTTTCAATAGTAGTCATGGATTTCGAAGCTCTAATGACATATAGTGGAGAGAAAGCAAGTAGGATCAACATTAATATTGTTAGATTCACATCATGAACAGTGTCATGGAGAGTAGGCATGATGAATAAATGTTAAGGTTAAAACATATTTGAATTGTGTTCAACAACATGTATAATTTGGTGTGGTAGAAGTATTGTCAACGTAAATTGTTTGTGCGATAGTTTAGAAGACAAGTAAGATGGTAAGACCTATTAAGATAACATCATGACGAATCTTGTTGCCTAGTTATTCAAGTGTTGTAAAGACAAAGTAATGTGTTGAATAAGGGGCCAAATCATCTTGAATTTCTTCAATCGAAGTATTACTTGTAAACATTATCATCAGCTTTGAGGGAATTGCATTGAAAGAGCTTTTTTTGTTGCTGACTTGAACCTTTTTCATTCGATAGAGGCAGTCGTGTTTTAGTTTAGATGCAAATAAATGCACGTCCAAGCTTCTAATCATATAGTGCATATCATTTTTCTGCATAATCAAAGGAAGTTAACATTAGTCGATGGCGAAGAAATCATGATTAAAGAGGAGTGGAAAAAAACTTATACTAATTGCGTATAGTCGAATTGTGGAAAGTATGTGTGAGTGATGTTTTTGCAACACAGAATTGTTTACCTGTACATCTGCGGCCAAAAAATCTAGGCTCAAGAGTGTATCTGGTCGAGATGGGTCAATTGATTCCCGTGTACGTACTATTCTGACTTCATTGAGGAGAAAGGTTGGAAAGGGCGGAGATCATGGAAGTATTGCTTAGCCATTGTTAATCTATGTGCAGTATTGATCAATACTGCAGCATATTATAAGTGCGACGCCAAAAAAAATTGATGCAAAAAGATACTGGTGTTAAAGTTGCTAATGTTTGGTCAAAACAAACACTAAGTGTAGGAAAGGCAATATACACAAAACGAAGGGAACATTGCAGGGGGTTAGTTTAAATAGGTAATGCGCATAAAATACATAGTAAAAAAGAGTGAAAATCTCAGTGAGTTAATTAGTAGTAATATAGCTCATGGTACATATAATGATCACAGCAACAATATATCAATGTAAAATGATTGATCATACGTCAAATACACATAATGGAATTTATAAGAATGATGGTGAATGATGAATAACAAATTATTAAGAATAGTAAAGAATTATTTACATAAGTATTTATTATATCACTAACATAGGAAATTTATAATACTATAAATTCTTTTCTTTTAACAGAAGAATAATATCATAAGTTTTGAATGTCATTCACAAATTAAGCCTTAATCCCATAATTATTTGAGCCAAGACCTAACTGTCATATCTATCAAGCACATCGAAAGTCATAGCCTTATCAACAGTGGAGGTGCTAATCATTTCAGTAAAATAAATTAGAGAAAGTTTTTTAAAAAATTGAGTGTATTATTTGTCTAAGAATAAGGTGTTGTTCTTAACAAACAGCAAAATGAAAGTTGTCAACAATCAAATTTCTTATGAGTTGGAGACATTGAGAAGTAGAAGGTAGATAAGAGAAATGGTAAGAAACAGCCAAATTAAATGTTTAGTCACATGTGAAATATACATAAGAGAATATAACATAATTATAGTGAAATTTGTTGAGCATAGAATTGCATGCCTGAAACTATTTTGTGCGTAAGTGATGTATCACAAAATTTAGATCTCTAAAAAGTGTAAAACAAAAACAGATATATAATTGTAAAAGAAGAAAATATAAATTTGTATGTAGGTTATCAAATATCTCCTTGTAAACTATGTTTTTCATTTTATTAGTCGATCGGCCATCATTATCTATGACTGAGATTATTAATTCATTACAAGATGTGACCCTTAAGAGAGCTACATATAATTGATCGTGGGTGAAAACAGGTTTTGGCAAGTATGAACCAACATTTTCAAGTGTTTATCCTTGGCTTTTGTTCATGGTCATATCATAGCATGACCTAATGGGAAATTATTTTTTTATTAAAAACATAAGGCCATTTGCGATGTTTGGTTGTCAAAACAATTTGTGGTATTTAAAAACTTTAGTTTCTGCTTACACGCCATAGATGATTTTTTCGTCTATAATATTAAGAGCTAATTATGCAATTATAAGCCTGATACCATTACATAAACCAAAATTCTGGTTGATATTCTTAAACAACATGATCACACAACCTACTTTAAAATGTAGTGCATGATTTGGTAAATAGGGTAATTTGAGTGTATTTAGGAATTCTGTTAGATAAAGTAATTGATGGTCTAATATTTGGTCTGTTGCTTGTGAAATATTGTCGATGCTAAAGTATGTTTTTATGGGTCCTGATATCAAATCAAGTGTATACGCATTAATTATATCAATTGTTTTGTTTTAAGGTCCGATGATAGCTTTTTCCTAAGGTATGTTGGATCTGCATGGTATTTATCCAAATTGTCATAAACAACTGTGATTATATCTTTTATGGGATCGACCTTCATTGAGACTAATACATCATTTAGCAGTGCGATCCAATTTACATTATCTTCATTTTTAATGGTCAATGATACTCAATTTCCGTCACCAATATTTAATAACCATTGTACAAATGTTTAGATCTCTTTTGTTGATTTATCATCAAGTTCAGGACGCATTAGTCTCATATCAGTTTTCAAATGAAAGACCTTGAACTTGTCCTATAATGTTGATCGATTTATTATAGCATTGATAATATCAGCTTGTAATCTAAATTCAACAACAGGTAAAATTTATCAAAAATCTCCCTTAAATAAAACTGTTTTCCCTCCAAAAGGTTTCTCAAAGTCTTGAACAAATTCATGATCTACGACATCCCTCAAAGTTTTGTCTAAATCCTTAAAGCAATGTCTATGAACCAGTGGTGCTTCATCCCATACTATTAAACTACTTGCTTGGACTAATCTAGTGAGCTGTGTTCCCTTTGTTATTTGACATGTAAAGCATTCATTTATAGTAAAAGGTATTTTAAATCTTGAATGAGTTGTTCTACCAGTTAGTAGTAGTAAGGAAGCGATATAAGAGGATGCTATAAAAAGTACTATTTTTCTTATTGATCGTATCCCTGATGTGATAGCATTCCATAAATAAGTTTTGCATACACCTCCATGTCCATAAACAAAGGTCATCTGTCCGTCATTATTGTTAATAAATTGTCTCACACATTGATAAATTTCTATCTGCTCATGATTTAGGTTTGAAACTAATTGCAAGTGAAGTTGTTGGATATACACTAAATTGTAATTCATTTCTTTATGTATCAATCTATTTTTTCCTAAATGGTTATCAACATGATTTAGCATAGGTAAGGTATATTCTGATAATGAGCTACAATTTTTATTGAATAGATCTTCTAAAGAAATCAAAACATAATTTTTCAGATGATTTTTGGGAATTATGTATTCTAGAGCTTTAAATGCATGCTTTAGCCTAAACTTAATATCCTCTAAAAATAGATGCCAATTATTTTCCCAAAGTGTTATTAGATTCGCTACTTGACAAAACATGATAATAGTCACAAATAATAGTTGTAACTAGTAGCTTGAAGCCCACTGCGAAAGCCTGAGTTAATGCTTCACTCCATTCTTGATCATTTCTTAGCAGTCCTAGTGCCTAACATGTTACTTGATAAGTAGGATGGAAAACTTAATGAAAAGAATCATTTCGGCTGTGCTACAGTTTTGAGCCAATTAAATAAAACAACAACTATGTTTTATATAAAACACAATTTTTTTTAATTATTAAATGCTTCAATCTTTTAATACACTAATATACTTTTCTTTCCTCTACAATACTCAACCATTTGTACCATTGAATTCTAAAAACAAGGTTGCCACATGTACATATCCTCCTTTGGTTAGATGTCCATCATAAATGCTTATATTTTAAAGATATTGATACAAGTATATCAAGTGAGCTACCAGACAAACATGTAGATCCAATACGATACCAAGCGATTGCAAATTTTATGATCCATGGACCATACGACCCATTACGACCTAAATCTCCATGCATGAGTAAAGGACATTAGTCCAAATATTACCCAAAAGAATTTCAAGCCAAAACTGAAATAAATGAATATGGATACCTAGTATACATAAGAAGAAATGCACCACATAATATAGTAATGAAAAACGGAATCGAATTAGACAATAGAGATGTTGTTCCACACAATGTTGATCTGGTTGTCAAATATCAAGCATACATAAATGTTGAAATTTGTAGTTGATTTAGAACCATCAAATACCCATTCAAGTACATAAATAAATGGCTAGATAGGGCAAGGATTGGTTTACAGAACATTAACTCACATCTTGATCAAAGTCAAGAAAATCGATCTATTGAGATCGATGAAATCAAAACATATTTAGACTGTAGGTATTTATCAGAGTACGAGGCATATTGGAGATTATTTAGTTTTCCTATACACCACAAAGAGCTAACCATTCAAAGATTATTTGTTAATTTACCAAATGAAAAAAGTGTTTTTTTCCATGATAACTCAAATTTGTCTAGCATTTTACATAAGTCAGATATTAACAAGACTACCTTCACTAAATGGATGGTTAGTAACCAACTCAACTAGTCTGGTGGGCAATTACTTTTATCTAGACTTTCCCACAGAATATGTTTGGCATAAACAAGAAATGAAATGGAAGAGAAGAAAACAAGAATGATCTATTGGTAGGATCAATTATATACATCCAATAGTTGAGGAATTATACTTTTTGCAGATGTTATTAAATGTTGTTAGAGGAGCAACTACATATGAAAAAATATTAAAACTATAGATAGTGTTATTTAAGTATTGGAGCTTAAGTTTAACAAATCTTGAAGTTATATTTGGCCTGTCTTTTGATTTTTTATGTGGTATCAAACTTAATGTTGCTTCAATTTTTTTCCATCGATCATTGCTTATAAATGTGATAAAAAAGTCTTGACAACCATAATATTTGCAAATGGAGATGGCATCTTGATAATTTTGCAGTAAGTATCTAGGGTTACTAGTCAAGCTTGAGGGTAGTACTATTCGCTTGCCAACATTGTTTGCATCATTAGCACCACTTTTGAAAGCATGTTTTAAACCTTTATACAATTCAAATCTTAAATTTTTTTGATTGTTTCTTATAAAAAGTAGCCTTTCTTTTTCTATAGTTGCAAATGCATCAACAACTAATTGTTGGAAAGTTTGGACCCTCTTAATAATGTGTTTTGTAAAACCATTTATTGTTGGATTATGTAAGCATAATATTCTCACATTGTTACATAATTTTTTTTTTGGTTTTCTCTTGTCGGTGAACAAACTAAATTTATCTCAAGTGTATATCTATTTTTACTATAATGGAAAAGAAGAAGATATTACATAACCATAAAAGAAAGATGAAGCTCGTTTATATGTTTTAGACCTTTAGTAACATGGTTAACTATTATGTCTTGATGGCCATCATTTTCTCCTATATCTCACATTATTAGGCCAACAATTTCAGAGGTTGTTGGTGGAGTGTAGTTTGGCTCTAAATTACTATGAAACCTTATAAGCCTTAATTGAAGGGGGGCAAAATTTGTTGATCTAAATGTATCTTTGATTAATCTAAAACCTTTAACAATTTGATTATTCTCATCAAGCATGTTCATCAAACCTTCCATAATTGATCTATCAGGAAAGGTGTCATTTTGTTCATGAAAATTTTTTATTCTATTTAAGATTTCATTATCTATGTCATTAGATTTACCATTAATGTCTGTGTTACCGAGCATTGCTGATCTAGCAATATGATGCAAAGAAACATAATTGAGATGATTCCGATTCAAGTTTGCACGATGGCTTGTAAGAACATTGTCTAAATTGTGGCTAGAGCTTGCTAGAGGAAAAAAATTAAAATTGGATTTTGTTTCTCTACAAATAGCATTTATTGCACTAGGTATCAAGGAAGCAGTAACAGGTTTAACCAGAATAATTTCCAATTCTCCTTCAACAGTAATAGTAGAGTGAACTGTCACATGCCTTTTGATAGGTAGTTCAATAAAATTGGACACACATATATGTTGTTGAATATGGGTGTTTGAGTTTTAGCAATTGGTTGGTAGCATGTTTCTTTTTCTTTGTTGACATTGATTATCATTTGTATGTTCGGATTGTGTTTTTGTTTTCTTTGTTGTTTGATGTAATTAGGCAATGTTTAGTAAACTTGCTATATTTAGCAATTCTCTTAATTTTCAAGGTTTTCATTCTTTTAAGTCTATTTTGTTGGTCCTAAATAAATGTGCTAGAGGGGGGGTGAATAGTACTTTTTGGCTCTTACTAAACTTGATTTCGAATTGGGGGCAAATTGATGAGAACTTTAATGCAAGATGAAGGACTGATTTAAGAAAGAACGAATATGAAAAATAAAACAGAGGAGACAATACATAAAGATTTATAGTGGTTCGATCAAAGATCTACATCCACTACCTTGATTGTTCAACCAAGGATTTACCAAACCAAATGACTATAAATGATGGAATTCCCAAGCTCCCACCAAGCTTTTACAATGGCTTTTCACAGGCTCAGCAATAACCTTTAACAATGGTTTTTTTTTAGATCAATCAAAACCCAAAACTAACTTTTTCTAGGCCGAGTTAGAACCTATACACCCAATCAAGCTAACCCAAGCTTGATCAATCTCCTTAGAGTGACTCGCACACTCTAAGTAATCAAGGAGAATAGAAATAAAGATGTACTTATGATCACTAACCTGATTTGAATGGTACAAGATGAAGTGCTTAACTCTATTACAAGGATAAGAGTGAAGTGCAGAAAGTATGCAGAGAGTTTTTGCTATTTTTGAGTTCTTTTTGATCTTGGAAGCATCTAATCTTGTTCTTAGCTGTTAGGAGTGCCTTATATACTTGAAAAACCAACTCTAATGGATGTTTGATAATTTTTGACAATCGGGAAACAGTTTGGAGTCAATTCTAGCCATTAATCTGTCTTCTAGTATTCAAATTCAAATATTCAAATAGAATGCTCTTAGTTGACTAATTATGCTTCTTAGTCAATTAAGTCACCTTTGTCTCTAAACCCAGTTTCTGGTAGTAAGCTCTTAGTTGACTAACCATGCTTCTTGGTCCACTAAGTCTTTTTTGTTTCTAGATCAGCCAACTTCATTTGAATTTTAGTTGACTATCTCCCTTCTTTATTTGACTACGAGGCTTTTTTTTTATGGCTTATTTGTAGCTCCTTATTCTTATGAGTTTTGATATTTGCTTTTTAATGATTAATTCATTTTTGACATACATTTTTATCTTGCACTCTCAAGTAGTATGGTTAGACATAAATAAGTGGTAATGTTTTATTATCATCAAAAACTAATAGAGTCAACAATCTCCCCTTTTTTGATAATGACAAAACATTCCTTGATTAACAACATAGTGTCTATTAGTTTCTTTTTGTTCTGCACAAAATGAGGATTTTCTCCCCCTAAGTGTGTCCTCCCCCTTAGAGTATGCATGATTTTATTGTTCATTTTAGCAAGTTCTTATCTATCTCTTAAAGAAAATGACAGGTATAGATTCAACCATTTGACAAAATATTTTTATACAGCCTTACAAAACAATCAGTTATAGGTGACAGAAATATCATTCATTGTCATCAACATATTTTCAACAAATCATATCCATTCCAAAAATAAATGCCATTAACTATCCAACAGAAATAACATATATCATAAAAGCATAAGCAGCATCCATTTTCATTTTAAAAACAGTTTCAGTTCACAATTCAACAAAACAACTATAAAAATAAGTTATCAACATCCAATTTTCAACCATCAACGCATAAATAACATAAACAGCCTAATATCGTTAGAGTCAGGTTTAGATTCCTAAATTACCCCTAAATCACTTCTACGTTCTCCCTAAAATTTTATTACTTTCTATCTCCCTTAAGCTTTCTATCATATTTCTCCCCTGTTTTGTCATCAACAAAAAAAACAGGGGTGGTCAACTGGTTTGAAAAGAGTTAGAGGTGGTAGACTCATCAGTGCCAAAATGGACATTGAGGGGTTCAAGAGATGGCACGGGTGATGATCTTTTTGGTGAGGAGTCAAGGGAGGATCTATCTGAAATTTGGAGTGGATCTTGAGCAGAAACTTGATTGAGGGTTTAGCTTTCTCAACTATTCTTGAAGACTTTCTTCTCTTAAGGAATTTTGTCTTTGTTGCCATGGTCTTCCTACCTTTACCAGTAGGTTTGGATTTAGCTTTGATGGAAGTAGTTGTTTGCCTTAGTTCTATATCAGTAGATCCACTTTCTTTGGCAATGTGAACTGACTCAAGAGAAGACTTTGTAGATGCTGACTTCTGAGCTTTATTCTTTGCTGCTTCTCTTTCTGCTTGTTCTTCTCTGACCATTTGGTGAAAGACATCCATTATTGAAACTTCCTCAGAGTTAAGAGGAGATGGTTTTTCTAGTTGTGGTTCATCATGTGGTGGAGAGTTGTCATTAAAGCATCCAAGTACTTTAGTGTCTTCATTGGATTCCTCTTCATTTTAAGGCTCAAGAATGGGAGATTTCCTTGCTGGAACAAATTGTTGTTCATCACCTTCAGCTTGGAGGATAGCAGTTTCAACAGCTTGTTCTGCTAGTGCTGGACTTAGTGTTGTAGAAATGTCTTCAGTTGCAAGACCAAAAGGTAATTTTCCTTTTTCTTTCATCACATTTTCTAGCTCTTCCAACTTATCTTCAATTTTTTGTATCCTTGTAGACTGGCCAGGGAGTTTCCCATTAATTCTCATTAGCAAATTCAGAATCATTTCATTCAAAATTTGGGAGGAAGTTGTCTGAGCAGGGATGGAATGTTCATCCCTTGGAGTAATCTTAGGGGTCTTGACAAACTTTTCTCCTTCTAGTTTGTACCCCATCTTTGGCAAACTTCCTAAATAGATTACCTAGTCCCTACTTTTCGCTTGGTCTAGTTCATATCTTGAACTCCATATGCCCTTTTTTCTTAATTAGAGAGGTAATTATTATAATACCTCGTACTTTGATATGGTAACTAATAAAGCTTATTGGATGCCAATTGAGGTTAATTATAATGTTTAGAAATGATGAAAGATGAAAGGAATAGTTTGGGATAAAAAATTTTGCACACACGAGGAAATAATAATAAAATAATGATATTTTTATCGAAAAAGAATTTGCAAGATAAAAAGTAATTCGGAAGTCAATTGAGGCATAATAAGGTATTTTGGGTACCAAGGTGACAAGAGGAGACAAGAGGAAATTTTTAGAATAAAATAATATTTTATTAATAAATAATATTAAAATATTAATATTTTATTCAGTGTCAAAATTTTTCATGAAAAAGGAGTATATGGTCAATTTAAGTGGGGGAGAAGAAGAATGAGAGGATTTTGGAGAAAAATGACGTTAATGGGGCCACGTGTCTTTATTAAGTAAAGATAACGTGGGCAAATAAATATTTTAAATATTATGGGGATATTGTGTTAGAGTACAAACTTCATACTTTGTTTGTGCATGTGTAGAAGAAGGTAATAGAATGAAATTAGAGTTAATGAGTGTTGAGAGGACTAACTAAAATGGAAGGAAACAAAAAAGGGCAAAACAGTAATTTTATGTGAAGTTTGGTCAAAGCTTCCAAAAGGAATCTTTGACTCTGATTTTTTTAGGCCAAGACCGACCTTATCCTTTCCCCAGCAGATTTTTCTTCTTCTTCATCCATGTTCCATGCCATTCTTGAAGCTTCCGTGCCATTTTCTCTTTATTCACCATGAAATCAAGTTTCTTCACTTTCCTTTCCATGTTTTCTTTGCCTTTCTTCTCCAAACTTCTTGAACATTAAATTTATAGCCTTTAACCCCAATTTTCAGCACACCAAAACCCTAGGAGAAGAAGAAAGAAAAAGAGAGAAAGGAAGAAAAAGCTTGGTTTTGGTGATTCAAGCAAAGAACGATAAGACTTCTTGTTTTTGGCTTGAGTAGTCTTTGAAAATGAGTTAGTGACTTAGAGAAATGTCTTGTGGCAGCAAAGATTGGCTTGATTCGAGAAAAATTGGTAACATGTAAGCCAATAAACCCATGGGTACATGAAGGACTGAAAGTGGAAAAGGAAAACGGTAAGCTTAGCACTATGTTTTAAAGCCTACGGTTAGTTGAATATTATGAGGAATTATAGTTGTTGCAAGGATTTATTTGCCTAAGCTAGTTGAAAACTATTAAGATTGTATGGCATGTTGTTTGAAAGAAATGAAAAAGGAATATTGTGGATGGAGGATTGAGAAACAAAGTATTGAAAGTTAGATAGATAACAATGCATGTAAACTAGGAAATAATTGAGTGAAAGTGAGAATAATTGTTGCTGCCATATATGTGGATTATGTGTGGAAATACAAGATGGATTTGGGCGAAAATTATTTAGAAAGGTTGAAGTAGGCATGTGACATCATAAATAAGTTATCGGTGATATAATCTAAGGAAGTTCGTAAGCAATGGATGTAAGTAATTTTGGTAAAAATGTATTAAGATGTGAGTTAATTGAAGATGGTTTCATGATAGGATGAAAATATAAATTTGAGTAACGATTAATTGATTGAAGTGCTGCCCGTATACGTTTGTAATTAAATATATTGAGTTCGTATTATTGCTAGGAAGTGCAAAGATAAAGTTAGAGAACTGTGGTGGCATGCTGGAGTAAATAACGAGCGACCAGCCAATGAAAATAGTTAGAGACACCTCCGAACAAATAGCGACTTAAAATCTCATTGTTGCCAAGTGAGTGAACTTGCATTAAAATGTCTTGGGATATACACGTTTATGTTTGATTGAATCCTTTAAAACGTTTTATTGGTTTTTCTTCAAAAACTTGCACAGGAACAAGCCCTTATAAAATGTTTTTACGTTATGAAATAGATAGTGTGATGAATTCATATGTTTCTGTATAATGATATGTATATATACTATGTCATAAATGGTACCATTGTGTGACAAATGCAACTGTGCATGTGTGGAGTGGGTAGTGCACATGCCGGTAATGATGCTGTCGTGATAATTACAACCGTGCATGTGCCAAGTGGGTAGTGCACATGCCGGTAATGATGCTATCGTGATAATTATAATCGTGCATGTGCGAAGTGGGCAGTGCACATGCCGGTAATGATGATGTCGTGATAATTACAACCGTGCATGTGCGGAGTGGCAGTGCACATGCCGGTAATGATTCTGTTATGATAATTACAATCGTGCATGTGCGGAGTGGGCAGAGCACATGCCGGTGATGATGTACATGACCTGGATGAGGTGTGGTGGTATATTAATTGATGTATGCTTAAGTATATGTATATGCAATAGAAAGATTATGATTATAATATGTGATTATATGGCATGATAAATCTTGAAAATTTCCCATTTACATGTGCATTGATTTTATTGCAACAAGAACATTTTGTTTATACTGCCTTGCTTGGTTGATTGTTGGAAATTTCCTCTCTTTTCGATTTCTTGCTAAATATGGTTCCTTCATTATGAAATGATTTAATAACCCAGGGTTAATGGAAAGATTTTAATAAGAACTTGAACTAGGTTGCATTGTTTTCGAATGTAAGTGCATCATGATTTCTAAATCATTCCTTGTAATTGCTTGTTCCCTTCCTATGTTCACTCACTGAGTTTATACTCACGTTTTTAACTTCATGTTTTCAAATTCAGGGGTGGTTGAGACGTAGATTGAGGTGTTCGCATACTCCCATCTTTTGGGCAGGTACTTTGACATTGAGTAGTCATATCTCCTATCCAGAGTCACTCCGCTGACGGTCAAGGTCTAATCATGTGTATATGAATACTTGGTGTGAAATATTAAGAATCATTTGTTACTCTATCTATAAATATATAGGTGGATAATGCCATTATGAATGTATGATTGAGTTTTATGAATTATTTTTAAAGGAACAGTATTTGAATATTTCAAATTTTGGATTCTAAACAAATAGGGATTAATGTATAAGATCAATTTAGTAGTCTTGCTTGGGCTTAATGGGTTGAGCCCATTGAGTCTTTGCGCCGATCATGGCCCGCGAATTGGGTTGTGACAATTATGTTTCCGTATGACAGATTTACCTTATAAACTCGACATGTTCCTTTCATCTTTTCTATCATGAATCTTCCTAAGTTAAGGGGAGTAGCATTAAAGGTATGCTTCATTAGCCGCATATCTTGAAGGCTTACGTAGTTGAAGCTACCGCTTCTTCCATGAATTATAGAGGCAATGGAATAATGTAGGATCCTAATATGAAGGCTTTTAATTAAACTGGCATAACTTTTGGATGAATATCTTTCCTTTTTTCTTATTATTATTTCCCACAGAGATGAGGGATTATAATCTTCAGGAATTTGATATTCTCCCTCTTCACACTCAACTTTGAGCAGACTTCCCAAATCCGTGGCCCTGACCACAAACTTTTTTCCATTCGGGAACACATTCAGACCATCCTCAAGTTCCTCAAGTTCATTTTCATCTAGTGCAATGCTAGCATAGAATTCCTTCATTAAGCTAGCACTATAGGTTCTGTTATTAAAAACACTCAATTTCCTTAATTTTATCTCTTTAAGATAATTCGATAAACCCTCTTTAATTTTTGAAACCTCATTAAAGCTATCCCAGTCAATGTATTTTCCACATGAAATGGGTGCATTCTTTATCTTCCTAAACCTATCCTCATGAGTTTTATTTCTAAATTTGGTGGATAGAGGAGTACCTTTTTTGGATGATTTTTCTTTTTCCTTCTTTTTCTCTAATTTTTGTTCTTTCTCTTTTTGTTTCTTCCTAGTTTTCTCTGTCACCAAAGCTGACTCACTCTTCTTCCTCTTCTTTTGAATCTCGGATGGTGTACTTTTTTCCATGGGTCGTTTTCCTTTCTTTTTTTCCAAAATATTATTGGATAATGTGGTTTTGGCCATTGATTTTGAATGGTTTTAGACTTAGGGTTTAAGAGTTTGAGGGAAATGGGGTTTCGATTTTAAGAGGAGTGGCTTCTAGTATGAGAGAATAAAAGTGAGAAGTTAAGAGTGGTTTTTCTTCTTTAAAAAATTGTTAGACTCCCTCTTTTAAATGTAGTCAGTTACCCCCTTTTTCAAATTTCAAAATTTTGCCTCTCTTTTTATTTTTCACTTAAGTGGTTTTTTCCTTTCTTCTTCACTCGATATGCTTGCTCTTTTTCTTTTTATTATATTTTATCTTGGTTTCTTAACTAACTAAGTTTTGCTCTTATTCGACTAAGTCTATTAACAAAAAAAAAAAATAGAATGCTCTTAGTTGGTTAAGCGATTCTCTTAATCAACTAAGTACCTACCGTCTTATGAATGAAAAGCTCACAAATTTTCCTAAAGCTCCTGTACATTAACCATTCCTAGATTTCTCCTAATTTCATAGAATCTGTTCTCATTCAAGGGCTTGGTGAATATATAAGCTAATTGTTGCAAAGTGTTAACAAACTCAATCTTAATGTCTCCTTTAATCACATGGTCTCTAATAAAGTGATGTCTAATTTCAATATGTTTGGTCCTAGAGTGCTGAACTGAATTCTTTGAGATGTTTATGGCATTTGTGTTATCACAGAATATTGGTACATTATGCATGGTTACTCCAAAGTCTTTTAATTGTTGTTTAATCCATAAAATCTGAGCATAGCAACTACCTAAGGAAATGTATTCAGCTTCAGCAGTTGAAAGTGCAACAGAGTTCTGTTTCTTACTTGACCAAGATACAAGCATGTTTACTAAAAGCTGACAAGTGCCACTAGTAGTTTTTCTATCTGTTTTACTTCTTGCAAAGTCAGCATCAGAATATCCAATGAGATCAAAAGATGATTCTCTTGGATACCATAGTCCTAGACTTTGTGTGTCTAATAGGTACCTAAAGATTCTTTTTACTATAGTTAAGTGTGATTCTTTAGACTGTGATTGAAACCGTACACACACGCATACACTAAATTGAATATCAAGCCTATTAACAGTTAAGTAAAGCAAAGATCCAATCATACCTTTATAAAGCTTTTGATCAACATTATTTTCTTTTTCATCTTTATCAAGCTTGCTAGAGGGACTCATTGGAGTTCTGATTAGCTTCAGCTTCATCACATCAAACTTTTTCAGCATGTCTTGAATATATCTTTCTTGATTGATAAAGATAACATCCTTGCATTGTTTGATTTAAAGGCCAAGAAACAATTTTAGTTCACCCATCATGCTCATTTCAAACTCACCTTGCATTTCTTCAGCAAAGTTCTTGCACAAAACCTCATTGTAGCACCAATTACAATATCATCCATATAAATTTGAACAACAATTAAATCATTCATGTATTTCTTAATGAATAGTGTTGTATCTACGCTTCCTCTAATATACCCTTTTTTCAACTAAAAACTTTGAGAGTCTTTCATACCAAGCTCTTGGAGCTTGTTTCAATCCATATAATGCCTTATGTAGTTTGAAAATATAATAAGGTTTTTCAAAGTCCTCAAATCTGAGGGATTGTTTAACATAGACTTCTTCTTGAATGAGACCATTTAAAAATGCATTTTTCACATCTATTTGAAATAATTTGAAGTTCATGAAACATGTAAATGCAAGCAATAATCTTATGGCTTCTATTCTAGCAACAAGAGCAAATGTTTCATCATAGTCAATGCCTTCTTCTTGGTTATATCCTTGAGCCACTAACCTAGCTTTTTTCCTAATAACATTACCTTGCTCATCTGCCTTATTTCTGAACACCCACTTTGTACCAACAATTGGGTGATTGAATGGCCTAGAAACCAGTGTCCATACACGATTTCTTTCAAATTGTTCAAGTTCTTCTTGCATGGCTAATATCCAACTTTCCTCTTTTATTTGCCTCTTCAAAACTTTTAGCCTCAATTTGTGAGATAAAAGTTGTGAATTCACATGTTTCTCTAATTTTTCTCCTGGTTTTGACTCCTTATGTAAGATCACCAATGATCTACTCTTGTGGATGATCTTTGGTATATTTCCAACTCTTGGAAGATTGCTGTGTTGATTTTTAGTCCTTTGCAGAGTTTCTAAAGGTGGAGGTTCTGTTTCTCTTCCAAGGGGTTCTCTTCATTGTTTTTCTTGTTTTCTAGGCTTATTTCTTCCATTTGTCTTTCAAAGTCCTCTACATCATTTTCATCAACAAGAACTTCCTCTTGCACAACATTAGATTCATCAAAAACTACATGGATAAACTCTTCAACTGTTAAAGTTCTTTTGTTTAAAACTCTATAAGCTTTTGAGTTCAATGCATATCCTAGAAATATTGCATCATCACTATTAGCATTAAACTTTCCTAGAGAATGTTTTCCATTGTTCAATACAAAGCATTTGCAGCCAAAACTTCTAAGGAGAGAGATGTTTGGCTTTTTTCCTTTGTATAGTTCATATGGGGTTTTTGATATCATGGCCCTTATTGAGACTCTATTAAGAGTGTAGGCTGTTGTGTTGACAGCTTCTGCCCAAAAATACTTTGGTAGATTATATTCACAAAGCATGGTTTGAGCCATTTCTTCTAATGTTTGATTTTTTCTTTCTACAATTGCATTTTGTTAAGGTGTTCTAGGTGCTAAAAAATTATGATCTAACCCTTTTTCATTACAATTGTCAAGACCCGAAACCATCCTTGAGTCCGTGACAACCGCCGCGATGTCCCGATAGGCACTCATCCCCCCAATGCCATATTGAGACCTCGCAAGGCTTTCGTATCAGTTTCTTATCTCCCTTGTGGTTAATCGTTCCCAAATGTCGTATTTTAGAGGCTTTTAAGCCTTTTTTCGATTTAAAACAGTGAAAAAATAAATTTCACTTCACAGGGGCATTTTGGTCATTTTTCATCAACAATTTCAAATTCGACCAAAATATAGTACTTAAGCGAGAAATGCATATTTCGAAATCAAAATTAAATTTGAATGTCTAAAACGTGATTTAAAATGGAATTATAAATTAATAAATTAAAATAAAAAATTATTCGACAAAATATTCTATTTCTTACAAATTAATATTTATAGAGTATTCTGAAAATGATTTTTAGTAGCGTAAAAGTTAAATATATTTATACAAACTATAATACGGAAACCAAAGTATGAAATTTAATTTACAGTGCTACGTGGGCCCACAAATGAAAAAAAGTAGTAAAGACAGTAAACCTTTAGTTTTTGAAATAGTATGGCCAACTATAGTTCTCGACGATGTCTGCTATCTACAGGGTAACTCGGCCTGAAATGATGAGATAAAAAAAAGGGTGAGATTATAAAAACTCAGTGAGTAAACAAACACCATCTAAATAATCTAAGGCGAGTAAAGGGAGACAATTAAAATAATTCATTTCAGCAAATTTCTCAC
>NC_030858.1:24740769-24804229 GCF_000208745.1 Theobroma cacao
TTTTGTTTTCTCTCTCTTCTTGCTGGTTTGGCCGACCATGGGGTGGAAGATGGGCTGGTTTTTGTGCCTTTTAAAAAGGAAAAATAATAAATTAATAAAGGCATGACACGTGGCATCATGTCATTGGCCCGTTTTTTTAAAATTTTGACTTTTCATTTTAATTTTCCACCATACCTTTATTCCATTTTTATCCATTCCCACCATAATTAAATTCCACAAATTTGACAAGTGTTGGTGGTGCAAAATTACTATTTTGCCCCCGATATGGCAAAATTATCGTTTTGCCCCTATACTCCAAAAATATCGAGAATTGAAAATTTCTCACTCATCAAACTCCAATTATGTTCTAAATAATCTAAATAATTAATCTTGATCAATTGTTACCATTTTTTTTTAAAATTCCCGTTTTTTCCTTAAATGACAAAATGATCGTTTTAGCCCTAATCGGTCAATTCTCCCGATTTACTCCAAACTGGGCCTCGAACTCCGGATCACTGTTTTCAGAAATTCCTGGGCTGTGAAATTTGAAATTTCATCTTAAAATTTCTATTTTAATTAGTTCGAGGTATAAATCAACTTAGTTGTACTTTTAAGTACAATACCGACTTTTACCTATTTTACTGAGATATTCTAGTACATAGGCATGATGTCAACTATATGTATGACTTGACAGATAATTTAGGGCTAGGCTTGACAACAAAAGTTTTCAAACTCATCTCCCTCAAACTCACCTCCATGATCACTTCGAATGCTAACTATGATAAGTCTTTTTTCATTTTGAACCTTCTTATAATGATTTACAAATGCAAGTAAAGCATCATTGTTTTGAGCAAAAAAGTAGACTCAAGTATACCTAAAGTAGTCACCAATTATCACAAAGCCATATGATTTGCCTCTTAGGCTAATTGTGTTAATTGGACCAAACAAATCAATATGCAGTAGTTCAAGAGGTTTAGAGGTTGAGACAATCTTCTTGGTTTTGAAGGATGTTCTAACTTGTGTACCTAGTTGGCAAGCATCAAAAATCTGATCATTCTCAAATTTAAGTTTAGGCAATCCAACAACTAGATTTTTTCTCATCAATTTTGAGATGGTATGCATGCTCACATGTCCAAGTCTCCTATGCCATAACTAGCTATCATTTTCTTCATTTGCCATAAGACATGTTTCACAATTAAGCTCAAGATCTTCAAGGAATATAACATACATATTTTTTATTCTTTTTCCTATGAATGAAGTTTTGTTGGTACTAATGTCTATCACTTCACATTTATTTGAATCAAAACATATCTTAAAACCTTTATCACACAATTGACTGATACTTAATAAATTATGTTTTAAACCTTTAACAAGCAACAAATGACTAATTTGAGCTTGAGAATTCTTACCAATAGTTTCTATACCATGAATTCTACCTTTTGAATCATCTCCAAAAGATACAGTAGCTCCCTTTTTCTTGTCCAGCTGAGCAAACAACATTTCGTTTCCAATCATGGGTATTGAGTAGCCACTGTCCATGTACCATGGTTGCTTCTACATCAATTGAGCTCTTAAGCATATATCTTTTTGGTTTGGCTTAACCTGCAAGATAGATTTTCAGTAGTTCTTAACAAATACTTGTACCTTGATGGGTCCTTGAAGGTTAGCTACTACATAGGATCATTTTGGAAACCAAATCCTTTTTATTTTCTACGTGCTTTTTTTTCTATAACAGTCATAAGATAGATGACCAAGTTTATCACAAATATAACATCTAGATGAGACATTATCAGAATTTTTCTTAAAGTATGTGTTTCTTCTTGATGTTTCTTTTCTCAAACTCTTAAGAGCAGTATTTTCATCAATTGCTTTTTGTAAAGCTTCAGTTCTATTTTGCCAATTCCAATTTCAGATTTCAAAATATGTTTTTGAATTTGAATGTTCTAGTTCCGTTTGAAGAAAGTTTCTTTGTTCAAAAACAGAATTGAAGTCATGTCTTATCTTTTCTAAATCCATCTCAAAAGATACAGTCTTTCTTTTCAAAACTTTGTATTTTGAAGTAAGCTTTTCGAATTCATCATAAAAACATTCATATTCTTCCTAAAGTTCATCAATAGAAATATCACAAGGAGCTGAAGATACCTCAAATTCCTCATCTCTTGCCATCAAACATAAATTTGCTCTTTCTTCCACTTTTTCTTCTTCAACATTTGAACTTGAAAGAATACCATCTGACCAGGTCGCAGCCACCATTGCCTTCTTTGATTTTTAGTTTTTCTTGGGAGTTTCCTCTTTCAGCAAGGGGCATTTTGACCTGAAGTGTCCAAGCTTCTTGCATTTGAAGCATATAATCTCTTCCTTTTTCTTGGACTCATTTTTATTTTTGGTTCTCCATGAGGAACCTTGATCTCTTCTATACCCTTTTCTAGCCAATTTCCTATCTTTTTGTCCAATAAGTTTTTTGAATCTTCTTGCCACCATAGCCAATTTTTCATCATCATCATAGGATAAATTATCCAATTCTTCTTCAAGAATGCTTGCTTTTAAGGTAATACTTTTCTTCTTTTCTTTTGCTTCTTTTTTTGTCTTCCTTTTCCTCTTCCTTAAGCTCCAGCTCATGAGTGAGAAGAGACCCACAAATTTCATCAAGGGTGATGGCATTTAAGTCCTTGGCTTCACGAATGGCAGTCACCTTTTGCTTCCAATTTTTAGGTAGGCTTCTAAGAAGTCTTGATAATTTCATGTTTGGGAATTGGTTTTCCTAGCTAACGAATTATATTGGTAATATTAAATAGCCTATCTAGCATGCTGGTGATATCTTCATCAGGTTCCATCTTAAACATCTCATAATTGTGAGTTAGGAGGTCTATTTTGGACTCCTTAACTTGTGAAGTCCCTTCATGGATAATCCTAAGTTTGTCCCACACTTGTTTAGCTATTGTACAACTTGATACTTTGTTAAACTTATTAGAAGTTAAAGCACAATGCAAAGTGTTTATTGCCTTAAAATTTGTCTGGACCTTTTTGGGTTTAGCTTCAATCCATTCAAACCTTGGCTTAGGAATCATTTCATTGGTCATACATTTATGGTTGAGGGAATGAAGGATCCATCAGTGATGACATCCTACATCTCATAATCTATTGCTCTTATATAGATTGACATTCTAGTGCTCCAATAGAGGTAACTTGAGCCATCAAATAGAGGTGGTCTATTTATGGACTGTCCCTCAATAACTACTGATTTTTGAACAGCCATTAGGATCTCCCTTAGGATGTTAAGCCTTGAGAAAGAGGGATAGGCTATGATACCACTTGTTGGTCCTAAATAAATGTGCTAGTGAGGGGGTGAATAACACTTTTTGGCTCTTACTAAACTTGATTTCTAATTGGGGGCAAATTAAAGGTCAATGATGAGAACTTTGATGCAAGATGAAAGACTGATTTCAGAAAGGATGAAAATAAAAAATAAAACAGAGGAGACAATACACAAAGATTTATAGTGGTTCGGTCAAAGACCTACATCCATTACCTTAATTATTCAATCAAGGATTTACCAAACTAAATCACTATAAATGGTGGAATTCCCAAGCTCCCACCAAGCTTTTACAATTGCTTTTCACAGGCTCATCCACAACCTTTAACAATAGTTTTTCCCAAGATCAACCAAAACCCAAAACTAACTTTTCCTAGGCTCAGTTAGAACCTATACACCCAATTAAGCTAACCCAAGCTTGATCAATCCCCTTAGAGTGACTCCCACACTTTAAGTAATCAAGGAGAATAGAAATAAAGAAGTACCTATGATCATTAACCTGATCTAAATGGTACAAGATGAAGTGCTTAACTCTATTACAAGGATAGGAGTGAAGTGTAGAAAGTATGCAAATAGTTTTTGCTATTTTTGAGCTCTTTTTGATCTTGGAAGCATCTAATCTTGTTCTTAGCCGTTGGGAGTGCCTTATATACTTGGAAAACCAACTCTGATGGATGTTTGACAATTTTTGACTGTTGGGAAATAGTTTGGAGTTAGTTCTAGCCGTTAATCTGTCTTCTAGTATTCAAATTCAAATCTTCAAACAAAATGCTTTTAGTGTACTATATATGCTTCTTCGTCGATTAAGTCGTCTTTATCTCTGAACCCAGTTTCTGGCAGTAAGCTTTTAGTTGACCAATCATAGTTCTTGGTCAACTAAGTCTTTTCTGTTTTTGGACCGGCCAACTTCATTTGAATTTTAGCTGACTAACTTTCTTCTTTATCCGACTACGAGGCTTCTGTTTTGTGGTTCATTTGTAGCTCTTTATTCTTATGAGTTTTGATATTTGCTTTTTAGTGATTAATTCATTTTTGACATACATTTTCATCCTGCACACTCAATTAGTTTGGTTAGACATAAATGAATGGGAATGTTTTATTATCATAAAAAAATAACGGAGCCAACATATTTTGTCTCGCATTATTATTTTCATCCATTTTAATAGGAAAAAGATAAATAGCAAAAAAGAAAAAAAGTTGAAAGAGATAGCAAAGAAAAATCAACTATAAATAGAATATGAGACAAAAACCAATACTTTCCTAAAAGCATCAATCGTAAACATACCAAATACAACCAAGGAAAAAATAGATAAACTTAATTGTTCAAAGAAGGTGTTGGACCTTTAAACCCTAAACCTTACACCCCAAACAAAGTGAAAATTAACGTACTTGACAAAATGCAATACTTGACAAAATGCAATGAGTGCTGCTTTTGAGATCTCTTAATGAATGGAACAATAAATTGCTAACAAAATGCAAAGTAAAATATAAGGGTATCATTTTAGAACAAAACTAATCAAATAAAATAACACTCAATTATAAATTCAAACAATAACTATTAAATAATACAAATTATATTAAAAAATCATACACAATATATCTTATCATCAAGAAAGTTTCAAAGAATTATGTGGTCGGACCTGAAAAATGTTTTGCTAGAATATCAAAATTTATAATGCATTTTATTAGTTCCAACGATCCAATTGACTATATAAATGAGTGAAAGTTTACCTTCTACAAAAAAAAGTAAATGAATTTAATTCCAAAAGTAGTTTAATTGGATGCTAAATGAGGAGCAGCAGATCATACAAATTCATGAACTCTACATTAAATGGATATTATTTAATTTGTCTTGATTGGGATTAGGGTACATTGTATTTTGGAATTAAAGTAGATTTAAATATTACTTTTAAAATGGCTCTAGATTTTGGTTCAAGGAACTTAACACGCAACATGAATAATGTTTACTTGAAAACAAATAAAATTTTATGTTTTACAGTGTATTTAGTTTTCCTTGTGCTTATAATTGAAAAAAAAAGAAAATGAGAGCAACAGTGTCCATGAAGAAATGGGTATGACTTTTTCATTGCTTTTTTTTTTTTCAAAGCGACTTAGCAAATGCTCATAATTAAATCAACCAAAATTAACTTTCAAGAAACAAGGACTTCAAGCCAGATATGCTTCATAGTTTGCACATGCACGAATGTCTGAGTGCCCTGGTTTTATACTAAAAGGGGTAACATTAGACGAAACCCTAGTTTCTTGGGGGAAATATGGTGAGATTAAACAAGTGAGATTTTTACAAGCAAAATTAGCTTAACTAGGTAAAGCAATGAACGAAGGAAGTAAAAAAGAAAAGAAAGAGGTTTTGGAATGTAGAGAGGAGAAGCATGAGGAGGAAAAGGGAAAGATTTTGGAAGAAAAGAAAGAGATATAGAAAGATAGAGGGGAGATAGATGTTTTCCAATGAATTGGAATTTAAAAAGTGTTTCTACATTTTCCATATTTCCATATAATCCTTCGTTCATATTTCATGTAAAAATCTTTCATGTTAATATAAAAAGTGTTTCCATATTTCATGTAAACATGAATAATGTTTACTTGAAAACAAATAAAATTTTATGTTTTACAGTGTATTTAGTTTTCCTTGTGCTTATAATTTTATACAGTAAAAAAAAGACATACCTGAAGGCTAGAAAGAATAGTTAATAAACAATAAATTGTCACTTTATAATTGATTGCAAGAAACTCTTGTGCTATCAAGCAAAGAGCAAAGTGCGTAGCTGTTGAAAAGAATAGCACAACATCAAGGAATAATGAATGAGCTTAATCGAATCAATAGTCATGAGTAAAGCATGCATGGTTGTAGAGGATTGCAATAATAACGAAAGTGTATATAAATGATCAAAGCTTTATCTTTTTTAAAAAAAGATAATGAATTTAATTCTAAAAGCAATTTGGTTGAATGTTGAATCAAGAGCAATAGATCACACGCAAATATATAGGCATGTTTGCTTGCTACTCTATCTATTGAAATAAGATGAGGACATGAAGAAAACAAAAGAACAATATCCATAAAAAAAAAAAAACACACACACACACAAAGATACACACTTGTAGAAGAAAAAACCAAAGCATAACCTTGTAAAATAATGTCATGTCATAAAAAGTTACAAACACAAAGATAGACTTGGAATACTACATATACTTGAGGCAATTCAACAAAGCCAACATAAATTATTCATAAAAAAGAAACCCTAGCCTAAGTTTTCTGCCATTTAAATCTAAGGCAAGAAGTAGTTCAGTAGAGAATTGCAATAATAATGAAAGTGTAAATAAATGATCGAAACTTTATCTTTTAAAAAAAGTTATATGAATTTAATTCTAAAAGCAATTTGGTTGAATGTCGAATCAAGCACAATAGATCATACACCAATATATGGACATGACTACTTGTTACTCTATCTATCGAAATAAGTTGAGGACATGAATAAAACAGAAGAACAAAATCCCAAAAAAAAAAAAACTCAGACATACAGTTGTAGAAGAAAAAACCAAAGCAAAACCTTGTAAAATAATGTCATGTCATAAAAAGTTCCAATCACAAAGACAAACTTGGCATCATATAAATGCCTCAGCCAATTCAACAAAGCCAACATAAATTATTCATAAAAAAGGGAACCTAGCCTAAGTTTTCTACCATTTAATCTAAAGTAAGAAGTAGTTCAGTAGAGAATTGCAATAATAATGAAAATGTATATAAATGATTGAAATTTTATCTTTTTTTTAAACAAATAGATGAATTTTATTTTAAAAGCAATTTAGTTGAATGCTGATGTTGTTGAATTTTCACACAAGTGTACGTTGTCATAAACAAGTAATATAGTAGAAGTAGAGAATTGTTCCCATAGGGATTTGTCCCTAAATTTTTACTAAGAACTAAAATCTTATAACAAATCAATCTTATTTAAGCAATCAAAATTTGAATAAAATTAATTAAACCAAAATTAAAATAAACACAAAATTAACCAACAGAAATTAAATATACTTGAGAAAGATAGTAGACAAAAAACCTAAGATTATAGCTAATTGCAATCCTCATTCCAGCGCCGTGGCTTTCAATGTGAAGGTTGTGGGGCTCAACCATTCTATTTTTTTTTTCGAATTTTTGACTCCTAATACCTGCAAAATAAGACACAAGATATTTAGAATATAAAATAAACATTAAATGACAAGAACACATTGTAAACAAAAACTAAAGAAAATAAATACTAAAATAAGCTAAGTTTAGAAATTTAGGTTGCCTCTCAAGAAGTGCTTCTTTATAGTCACTAACTTGACTATTATACCCCCATTTTCACTTCTTCATCATTGCAATAATGTTTGAGGCTTTGTTTCATTACCTTGAATGCTTCTATAAACATACTAAAAATCTCAATATATCTATAAGACAAAACTTTCACCACTTTAAAGGTTTTCACCAATATGGTTGAAGGTGCCAAGGTAAAAGATGGATGCATGAATTAGAGAATACTACTTGCTGTCCAACCTCAAAATCAAGATCACTAAAGGGTGGTGGATTATGCTCATCATAACATTGCTTAGTTTTAAGATGTGATGGCGGTGGCTCTAACTCAATAGTTGATGCTGGCTTACTTCTAAGTGGTGGAGTAGAATTACCTTTACCTTTATTAGCTAAGTCTACGTTATAGCATTGAGTTGTGGAGGAAGGGTATTTAGTCACAGTGAAAATAGTAAATTCAACTACTGACTCACCAACTTTGAAAGTTAGCTTGCCTTCCTTTACATTGATGAGTGCGCTTGTAGTAGCCAAGAATAGACGTCCCAATATGATCGAAACCTTTTAATCTTCCTCCATCTCAAGTACAAGGAAGTCCATTGAAATGCATAATTTTCCCACTTTAAGTAAGCCATCCTCTATTTGCTAGCTGCAAGGTGATTGTAGTAAGTTGAATCTCCATCAATCTAAGTCTTCTACCAACAAACAAAGGCATAATTGAGACACCAACACCCAAATCACGCAAAGCTTTCGAAAAATTAAAATTACCAATTGATCAAGAGATAGAAAAACTCCTTGGGTCCTTAAGCTTTTGTGGAAGGTTGTTCTAGATTATTGCGTTCCACTCTTTAGTGAGTGTAATTGTCTCAAAATCCTCTAATTTCTTCTTCCTTGTTAACATGTCATTCAGAAACTTCACATATGATGGCATTTGCTCTAAAGCTTTTACGAAAGGAATGTTGATGTGATTTGAATACCTCAAAAAAACTTATGGAAGTGCCTGTCAAGCTTTTGTTTCTAAAAACGCTAAGGAAAGGGTGGTGGTGGTAGAGTTGCCTAGTTTTTCTTCTTTCTTCTCTTGAATTTTCTTATCAATTGTCCCAATCACTGTTTCATTCTTAATAGGCTTATCTTGAAGTTTAGTTTGTCTAATACTACTTTCAACCTATTTTCCACTCTTCAGGGTGATTGCCATAACTTATTCCTTACCTTTTATTCTAGGATTCACCTCGATATCACTAGGTAGTGTTCCTGGAGCTTTGTTGTTTAATAAATTGCCAATTTGACTAACCTGAATCTCAAGGTTTCGTAGTGATGTTGCTTGACTTTAGATCATTCGATTAGTTTGTGTCATGTATTGACTTAGTAAATCTTCCACAGTTGGCTTTTTTCAAAGATAGGCACTTTTGGTTGATGTTAGAATCCCAGAGGCGCATTTGGCCTTGAAATTGAGGATGGCTCTTGATTATTGGCCCAAGAGAAGTTTGGATAGTTCCTCCACCCTAGTTTGTAAGTGTTGGAGTAAGGTTTATTTTATTGTCTATTCCCCACAAATTGCACTATTTCTGTCAAACTTGGATAATGATGGCTTACATGATCATCTCCATAATACTGACAAGCTACAAAAGGACTTTAAACAAAATTAGTACCAAAATATTCAAGTGTCTTAGTTAAAGCTGCTACTTGTGTAAATAATGCCAAAAAAACATCTACATCATGAATTTTGGCTATTCTCTTATGTATTGATCGCTTTACTAGCTACTGGTAGTTGTTTGCAGCCATCTCTTCAAACAAATTTTATGCCCCATCAATTGATTTAGCCATTAAAGCTCTTTTTGCAGTGGCATCAATGGTAGTCTGAACATGACCACTCAAACCTTTATAAAATGTTTGCACTAAAAGCCACTTTGGAAGACCATGATGAAGACAACATCAAAGTAATTCTTTATATCTTTCCCAAGCCTCTTACAACAATTTAGAATCATGCTACATGATGATGCAATATCATTATTCATTTTCGCTATCTTGGTAGGAGGAAAAAACTTAGTAAGGAACTTTTGAGCAAGATCGTCCCATGTTGTTATTGAGCCAGTGGGAGTGCATTCAACTATGGTTTAAAGCCTCAAACAAATTGCATCATCTATGACACCATTGTGTTTGAAAGTATCACATATCTCCAAGAAGTTTGATATATGGCCATTTGGATCATCATTTTGTAGACCTCCAAACTAGACTGAAGTTTGAATCATAGTGATGATGACTGGCTTGATCTTGAAATTGTTGGCTTGAATAACCAGCCTTTGAATGCTTGATGGAATTCTTTACACCAATAGGACAACATAGTCTTGTAAGTAATGACTTTCAACTGCTACTCGCTCTTGGATTTGTTGTTCATCTTATCAATTAGCCATTGTATTTGTTTGAGCAAAACCTTATTGATTTTCTTGTCAAAGTCTACAGAATGTTCTCTCAATTTCGGGATCACAAGGTACAATCTCCAAGCTTTTTTCTCTTCTCACACAACGATGTAACGAACTTGGAAAACAAAGAAATAAAACTTAAATTGCGACTAATCATTGTGGTATAGTGGTAAGTATTCCCGCTTGTCACGTAGGTGACAAGGGTTCAATCCTTGGTATTAGCGCCAAAAACTTGTTGTTGAATTTTCACGCAAGTGCACATTATCACAAATAAGTAATATAGTAGAAGTAGAGTATCGTTCCCACATGGATTTGTTCCTAAATTTTTACTAAGTACTAAAATCTTATAACAAATCAATCTTATTTAAGTAATCGAAATTTGTATAAAATTAATTAAAATAAAATAAAATAAACACTAAATTAACCCACATAAATTAAATATACTTGAGAAAGACAATAAACTAAAAACCTAGGATCAAGGGTTCATTCAACACTTCATCTAATACCAGCTTCTCTTATTACTTATCTTCCTGGGTGGTTTTACTAACCTAGGATTCAAGATTATGTATAAGTCTCCATCGAGATGCTTGCACAAATACCTAACTTAATTAGTTCACTATATGTCAATAGGAATCAATTAAATTAAGTTCATTAAGCTAGTGTCCTAATTTGGTTATGTATGGCAATTGAAGTATGTCTACCCAAAACACAAATTAGATCACCTAAGTGACGTGAACTTACACTATTCGAATCTTATTCCAATCTAAAATCTCTTTGTCAAGTTTTAATTAGTTCACAAATCAATTAATTGTTGATCAGACAATTAAAAGTATTAAGAACATATTTGAATATGCAAAACTAAACCCATTTATGATAAATAAAAGAGAAATTATTATACAAACTACATGTTGAAATCCACCATAATCCTAGAAAAGAAAATTAATTCATGATATCTAAAGAAAACATTATCCAAAGGAATTTAGCCACGAATTCAAGTCAAAGAAAATAAGAATAACACAAAACAGAGAAAGAAACTAATGTTGAAGCTTTGTGGTCTCAAATCTCTCTTAATTGCTCTTATTTTCTTACTTAATTCTTAGCTTAAAATCTCTAAAAAAGCTGTTGCCGTTCTCTCTCAAAAATTCTTTGAAAAGGTCCCTCAAATAAGCACAAATTAACCAAATTTTCAAATGTTCATTAAAAAAGTTTTATGGAAATAAGCCCCAATGCTGTGGCTCTCAAGTGTTCTGCCTTGTAAAATTGCTTTCCTTGCCTTTTAGTGCCACGACCCTCATGTGTTCTGTTTTGCATTTCTCTCATATTGCAGTACTCTCTTTTTGACACAAATTTTGAACAATTTTCACTCTGAGCTGGGCAAAATAGTAAATGAAAATTTGTAACCTTTCCTCTCAGCTTTTTATTGGTCCAAGAATCACCTCATTTGGAGTTTTGTAGAGAAAGTTATGGTTAAAAGACTGCAACATGCTCAACAAATTCTTCACCTCACCATCTTGCATATGTTACTTCCATGAAGTACTTTACACTTTAGAACCTTCAAAATCGAGACTAAATTAGAGATTTCTCAAATTAAAATTATTGATATGAATTGAACTTAAATTACTCAACTTAAAATAATTCAAATGCATTAAACTAAATAAAAGAAAATATAAAAATTACCTAAAATTGAAAATACAAGGATTTAGCTATTTTCAATAATCAAACTGTAGTAAAATAACTCTATATCATAGAGCTATCACACCCCCAAACTTAATATTTTGCTAGTCCTTGAACAAAAACTAAGAAAACAAAATAAAGTACTTGAAAATGTCAAACTAACAAAATTAGATACACTAATTCATTGACAACTTCTAATTTCCTCATAAACTATCTCATCTTCTCCACTCAAACATAAATATTATCTAGATTCACATTATAATCAAATGCATGCTCATTTTTTGATAAATTCTCTTGTGTGTGTGCATAAAATCTTTCCATGAATCTCATGTACATCAGAGATGTTTACGCTCATGCAAACTTCAAACTGGTTTAAAGTTTCATAAGTTTGTTTTTCATCTCCTTCTATTCTAATGTAGGTTAATGCTAAATTAAGGATCCTTAGGACTTTATTCAGCTTATAATGTATGGCTACGATTGAGGTATGACATAGGACAATATAGGACAACATGTAGCTCAAGTCGCCCTAAGCACATAATTGCTCTAGGACCTATATAACCTTATTTTTCTTCACCAAGTACACCTTTTTCTTTCCCTTCCATTTTTCCTTCATCAAACACATTTTTTCGTATTCTCAGTTCAACACCCCAAAACTTGTTTCTTTCATTGGTAGTGGGATGAACCCTTCATAAAAGTTTTACATTTTTCTTTACAGTTAATCTTTTACACTTTTTTCATCAAATAGCTCAATATACATTTCCTAAAACAATATATATGCTTAGAATTGAGGTTCTAAAAATTGGAGAAATTTTTTAAAGGCTAAGCTAATGTTCTTCATGTGTTTAAATCAAAGAAAAGACAATTTAAGCTCAAAGGGGTATACTAGGGATAAAAATTGTAAATGGGTTGGCTTGAAAGGCTCAATCGGTCCAAAAATGACCTAAGTCATTTCCCTAACTAAGTATAGCCTTATGATTTCGCCTTACGGAAAAGTTAAACAAATTCTAAAACTCTAAACATAGTTCTAAAATCTTCATTTGCATAAGCATTCTCTAAAGAGACATGATATTTCAATGCAAGAGACATGGTGCTCAAGTATGAAAATTTCATCTGATCATGATGCTAACATAAAACTTCACAAGACATTCAAACGATATTCATGATTACTAAGAGCAAAAGATCAACAAGATAACTAGTTATCATCATTGGATAGGTAAATCAATTTCATTGGTGCACTAATTATAGCTTAAGGTTTTAACATTTCCTAAATTCACCTACTCCTCAATTATCATGCTAAACAACTAAAATTTACTTCGAAACATAAACATGAAATCATAAACATAAAAATTTAAACACTTCCCCCCCAAACTTAAAATGAACATTGTCCCCAATGTTTCAAAAAGTAAAGTAAGGCAGAGAAAATACTCCCTTAAAGTCGTGGCTGAAATATACCGGTCCTCCTCATCCTTCTCACCAAAGTTGTCATCAGAGTCTGAATCCTTGGGTAAAACCCACACTTCAATCATTAAGAATTTCCAACCAAAATTGTTAAGAATGTCTACATCATTTGAGAAAATATGTTGAGAATATGATAAATAGTGAGTGAGTTTGCAAATGGGATGATTACAAGAACTTGACAACCTAAAAGAATAACTGCTGAAGTAGTTGAGATGCAAGAACTATTGAAAGAGGAGGAGGGTAAAGAGTTTGGGGTTGTAAAATGGAAAAAGAAAAGAGGAAAAGGTGATTTAAATAAGGTTTGGATTGTGTAATACCCCGTACCCTCATATAGAAGCCAATACGACCTTATCGATAGAAAGAGGGTCAATTGACACTAATTTAAGTGCGAAAGTGTGGAGACAAGTGGAAAAGAATATTTTGAAATAAAATATTTCACACATGAAAAAATAATAATAAAATAATAATTTTTTATTGAGGATGAATTAGCCAGTTAAAAGGTGATTTGGAAGTGAATCAAGACAAAGTGAGACACTTGAGGACCCGAGGAGACAAGTGGAGAATTTTGGAATAAAATAATATTTTACTAATAAAATAATATTAAAATATTAATATTTTATCTATTATTGAAATTAGTCATGAAGGAGGACTATATGGCTAATCTAAGTAGGGGAGAAGAAGTAAGAAATAATTTGAAAGAAAAATGACGTTAGTTGGGCCCGTGTGCCTTTATTAAATAAAGCAAATGAGGGTAAGTTGATAATTATATTTTATAGAATTATTTTACTCTAATTTTGTTATTAAATATTAGCTAAGTCCTCAATTTTCAATTATAATTTACTTATTTTTAGTTGTTTTTATAATTAGGTTACTTTTAAGTTAGTTATTTTAATTTTATGTTATTCCTTTTAATTTGGTTATCATTTATTAGTTTTTATAGTTCTTTTGTAGGATTAAAAGTGATTGGGCTTAATTTTGGAAAGTAAGATGTTAAAAGCCCTAGAATCTGCTTGCATATGCTTCAGTATTTTAGCCATATCTCGAGTTACAAAACTTCAAATGATACGATTCTTGGACCAGTGGAAAGATAAGAGACAGGGCTACAGTTTTTATTAAGATTTCTTTGCCCAGTTATGCTTTGAAGATAGAGAAAAGCACATCGGAAAATGGCTAAACGTACTACATCGGGAATGGAAATTTGTAAAGATGGACAATTGATTTTTGGGCCTCTCATTACACTTTTAAGCCCAAATTAAACTCTAGCTGAAGGAATTTTAGGTTAAGTTTATTAGTATAAATAGGATAGGTTTAACAACATTAAGAGAACCTTTGGGAGATTCAAGAAACTAGAAGTTGAGGCTGAAACTTGGAGATCAAGATGGCAAATATTATTTTGTTTTATTCCTTAGCTTTTATCTTTCTTGATACTTTCAATGGTTGAATTTTATACAATGTTATTTTATTTTGCGATTATGAGTAGCTAAATTTCTTTTTCTAGGATTGCAATTGAACTCACATGTAGTCTAAGTTTTTAATCTCTATCTTACTTATTTTTAATGGGATTTGAATTGTTTATTCCAATTTGTTCTTAATGCTTTTAATTGCTTGGCCACCAATTAAATTGATTTAGGAACCTAAACAAACTTGGAAAAGGGAGTTTAGAGTAGACTAAAATTGGGACAGCATATGATCATATTCATTGATTTGCGTATAGGATAGGGATATACCTATAGGCCATATATAGCCAGATTATAGCCTGAACTTAATGAATCTATTTTAATTTCAATTCACATTGGGATATAGTGTTTTGATTAACATAGATATTTTTATAGGATGAGTCAGGAGACCCTTATCAATAATTGAGAACTCTATGTTAGCAATTCAACTTGTTGAAATAAGTTAAGAAAGAGAGATAAGATTTATATGAAGTGTGAGGGATATTGTGATCCTAGGCTTGTTTGATTTGATATTTTTTTAAAGTTATTATTATTTTTATTTTTCTTGTTGATTTTAATTTTAGTTAATTAGTTTTAGTTAATTAATTAATTTTGATTGTTTGAATAAGATTGAATTGTTCTAATTTTAGTACTTAGTAAAGTTTTAGATTAATTCCCTGTGGGATCGATACCCTGCTTGCTAATATACTATCTATTCAATACGTATACTTGCGTAGTAGGATTTTAATTGGCAAGTTTTTGGCACCGTTGCCGGAGAGTTGTTTCTAGAATTTTTACTAATACTAATACCAAGCAATTTGGTTTTACTTCAAATTTTATTTTTCTTGTTTTAATTTTAGATTTTGTTTATCTTGCAGATATCTTTGGTCATTGTATGCAAAGAAGAGACAACTTGAATCTTGTTCCTTTTGATCCTGAGATAGAAAGAACTTTTAGAAGACATCGAAGAGAGAATTTGCAAGTTGCAGCTTTAAATCAGACAATGGCCGAGGATAACATTAATAATGGTAATAATGCCATTAATGTGGTTCCCGAAGCAAATAGAGCATTGTGAGATTATGCAGTTCCTCTGTTGCAAGGTTTGCACCAAAGCATTAAGAGACCTTCCATCAATGCGAATAATTTTGAAATTAAACCAGCCTATATTCAGATGATTTAATCTTCAGTTCAGTTTGGTGGGTTACCCAGTGATGATCCTAATGCTCATTTAGTAAATTTCTTGGAGATTTGTGATACTTTTAAATACAATGGAGTAACTGATGATGCTATTAGATTGAGACTATTTCCATTCTCTCTGAGGGATAAAGCAAAAAGTTGGCTTAATTCATTGCCTAATGGGTCTATCACTACATGGGAGGAATTGTCTTAAAAGTTCTCGCAAAGTTCTTTCCGCCTGCAAAGACTACAAAGTTGAGCAACGATATCACCTCATTCACACAATTTGATGGTGAGTCCTTGTATGAAGCTTGGGAGAGGTTTAAAGAACTACTACGAAAATGTCCACATCATGGGATTCTTGATTGGTTGCAAGTTCATACATTCTACAATGGGCTGGTTGGGTCAATTAAAACCACAATTGATGCTGCTGCTGGTGGGGCATTGATGAGTAAGAATACTGCAGATGCTTATAATTTGTTGGAAGAGATGGCTTCAAATAATTATCAATGGCCTTCAGAAAGGTCGGGTTCGAGAAAAGCTATTGGAGCCTATGAGATTGATGCAATGAGCAACTTAGCCGCCCAAGTGGCTACACTGTCCAAGAAGATTGACACAATGGGAGTTCATGCAGTTCAAAATTCAATTGGTGAGATGTGTGGAGATGGCCATTCAAGTGATCAATGTTCATACAATTCTGCATCAGTCCAATTTGTGGGGAACTTCAACAAGCAATAGAATAACCCATACTCTAATACATACAATCCTGGTTGGAAAAACCACCCCAACTTTTCATGGAACAACAATGCAAGGCCTTCCAATTCAAACCCCAACGTGCCTCCTGGTTTTCAACAACAATCTAGACCACCAATTCCTAAAAAGAAGTCCCAAGTGAAAAAACTTATCTTGCAATATATGTCCAAGACTGATGCCATAATTCAGAGCTATGGAGCGTCCTTGAGAAATCTTGAGACCCAAATGGGACAGGTTGCAAACTCCATCAACAGTAGACGCCAAGGTGCCTTACCAAGTGATACACAAGTCAATCCCAAAGGTAAGGAACATTGTAATGCAGTTACACTTAGGAGTGGAAAAGAAGTTAGAAGGGTGAATGAAAAATCAATTGAATCTTCAAAGGAGCATCTAGATGATGACAAGGCAATTGTTGAGAAAGAAGTTGAAGTGGAAAAGACAGATAATGGGCAAGCTAAAAATCAAGGGAATTTTGAAGCAAATGACCCTCCACCACCATTCCCACAAAGGTTGAAAAAACAAAGGCTTGATAAGCAGTTTGAGAAATTCCTCAATGTCTTCAAGAAGCTCCACATAAACATCCCTTTTGCTGAAGCTTTGGAAAACATGACAAGTTATGTCAAATTCCTGAAAGACATCTTAACTAAGAAGAGGAAACTGGAAGACTTTGAAACAATGGCACTTACTGAGGAGTGCAGTGCAATAATTCAGAACAAGCTTCCACCAAAACTTAAAGATCCAGGGAGTTTTTCTATACCTTGTACTATTGGTAGATTTAAATTTACTAAAGCTTTATGTGATTTGGGTGCAAGTGTTTTAATCATGCCTTTGTCAATTGCTGAGAAAATTGGACTTAATGAGATATAACCTACCACAGTTTTTTTGCAATTAGCAGATAGAACAATCAAGTATCCTGTTAGGATTATTGAGGATGTATTGGTTAAAGTTGGGCATCTCTACATTCCAGTGGACTTCATTGTGCTTGAGATGGAAGAAGATTTGGAAATTCCTTTAATCTTGGGGTGACGATTCTTGGCCACTGCAGGCCCAATCATTGATGTGAGAAAAGGCAAGATAACTTTCAAAGTTGGAGAAGAGGTAGTTGAGTTTAACATTTTCAATGCAAATAAAAATCCTAACCCTACAAATTATTGCTATAGAGTGGAGTCAATTGATGAAGGCAAAGGTGAACCTAATTCTCCACCTATAAGTGAGCAAGCACCAATCTTTTGAGTTTAAGCCACCACCTCTGCTTGTGAGACCTGAGCAATCAGTAACGGAGCATCCTCCACCACCATCTAATTATCCTTTCAAGATTGGACAACAAGTAATGTTGCTTTCTAGATCATACTTCAAGCTTTTTCCATGGAAACGCAAAGAAAGATGGTGGGGTCCTTTCAAAGTAGTAAAGGCTTATCCTTGTGGAATAATTGAGATTTATAGTGAGGATACAGGAATAACCATGGTTAATGGGATGAGCCTTAGACCATATTCCGAGGATGAAGAACTGAAAAATGAGGCACTATAGTCAAGCTAGTGACTATAAACGGGCGCTTATTGGGAGATAACCCAAATTTCTAAACTTTACTTATTTTAGCCTTTCTTTTATTTAATTTTTTTTTAGTTTAGTTAGAATTTATTTCTTTTGATTTACTATTTTTTTTCTTTTACAAGTAATTGGTTTAAAAAAAATTAAAAAAATTCAAAAAAAAAAAATAGCGTTGCAGTATGAAACAGAATGTTTCAACGTCACGGCCCTCAAAGGGAGAGCTGCGGCACTGAACAACGCAAAGATTGGAAAAATGGTTGAGCACCACGACGCTCAACCCTGAGAGCCACGATGCTCAAACTCGAAGCGTAAACAAACTTGGGAAAGGGAGTTTAGAGTAGACTAAAATTGGGATAGCATATGATCATATTAATTGATTTGTGTATAGGATAAAGATATACCTATAGGCCATATGTAGCCAGATTAGAGCCTGAACTTAATGAGTCTATTTTAATTTCAATTCATATAGGGATATAGTGTTTTGGTTAAAATAGATATTTTTATAAGATGAGTCGGGAGACCCTTATATAAATAATTTAGGACTCTAGGTTAGCAATTCAACCTATTAAAATAAGTTAAGGAAGAGAGGTAAGATTTAGATAAAGTGTGAGGGATATTGTATTCCTAGGTTTATTGATTGGATATTTTCTCAAGTTATTATTTTGATTTTTCTTGTTGGTTTTAATTTTAGTTTTAATTAATTATTTAATTTTGATTATTTGGATAAGATTAAATTGTTCTAATTTTAGTACTTAGTAAAGTTTTAGATTAATTCCCTGTGGGATCGATACCTTGCTTGCTAATATACTATCTATTCGATACGTATAGTTGCGCAGTAGGATTTTAACTGACATAAGTATATTTTTAAATATTATGGTGACACCTTGGTGAAGTATGAAATTGATACTTTGTTTGTACAAGTGTAAAGGAAGAAAAATAAAAAGAAATTGGAATTAAAGGAATGATGGAGAACCTAATTGAAAAGAAAAAGAAGTTGAGGGGTGGAATTGCAAATAATGAAAAGTAAAGGGGTGAAGCTATAATTATGAACAAGTTGAAAGATCAAATTGCAATTTATGAAATATTTGGAGGACCAAATTGTAAAGGATGAAAAGTTTGGAGGGTCAAATGGTAAATAAGGAAAAAATTTGAAGACTTATGTGCAATTTTACCATTTAAGTTAAATGAAAATTAACTAATCAAGGAAAATTAGATTATGTGGGAGGATGGAATATACATGTAACAAATACTATTACATGCAAAGATATGCATGCAAGGATGTACTTGTAGTGGGGAACATGTGGGACCCCCACCATGTGACAAATAATAAGGGAGGAGACAAATGCACAAGGTGAAATATGCATGTGATTTTACTAGTTAAAGAAAGCATAGAAGATTTATGCATGATGGACACTTGGTGGCAATGTTGGACTAAATGAAAGGAAATGTATATGCATGTAATGTTATTGGCTAAATGGGAGGCCAAATGAGAAATAATGTGGGAGAATGCATGAAAGGCTATTGGACAAAAGTAAGGTGGTGTAAGTAGAAACGTGTTAAACTAATGGAAGAATGGGAAAATGAGAGAATGGAAGTGTAAATTGATTGGCCGACCATGCATGAAGCTGAATGGGATGGATAATGTAAAAGATTTCCAACAAATGGCAAAAGGGATAGAATTGTTGCATGAAGATTCATAGGTTGGCAAAATAGCCAAATGAAAATAAAAGGTGAATGTGTACATGTATTGTGATTGGTCCAAGAGGGTGGCCAAATAAATAACCAATAGAAAGAAAAAAGAAAAGAGAAATGGGTCGAGAACTTAGGCAAAACCGTGCCTTTGAGAGTGAAGAAGAGAAAGAACTTAGTTCTTGCAAACTCCACCTAAAAGAGAGAAAGAAAAGAGTGGAAAGAAGAAATCAAATGAGGGCTCAGGTTTGAAGAATATCTAAAGAAATCGTGAGGTTTGCTTCCTCTATTTTGTAGAGTTTTCATATTTGACCACCCAAAGAGTCTTCAACATTCAAGGGTGAAATCGTGGAGTCTTGATGGAGGTGTAAAGATTGGTTTCAATGGACAAGAGAAACAAGGTAAGGATTGTGGTTTTAGCATGAAAATTCTTTGAAAATGGGTTGGTAACAATAAGAAATGTTTTGTAGCAGCAAAGATTAGCTTGAATGGAAAGGATATAGTTACATGCATGTAACTAAGCTGTTGTGAATGGTGGATTTGAAGTATAAAGAAAAAGGTAAGTATAATCTTGTATTTTTAATTCTACGGTTGATAAGAAATCTTGGGAATTTATTTGTGAGTTATTATGGCAGCTTGATGATTAAAGCTTTGGAAGAATATTGAAGTTGCATGCAAGATCCAAGCCATCACAAAGGTAAGCCATACAATGCGAAATGATTGTGTAGTGCCTTAAGTACGATTAGGAAACAATTATGCTAGTTGAAAGCTTGAAAAACACATTGTGGACATATGTTGTTTTGAAAGATTTAAAAAGGTTAAGAATGATGGTGTAATATGAATAATATTGGTGCAACACAAATGGAAATTGATATTGTGCTTAGTGGCAGCATGTTAAAAGTGAATAATGGTGCATATAAGCTTAGAAATTACTTGGTGAAATCAAGTTTATCGTTGCTACCATATATGTGATTAATAGTACGAAAATGATAGTTTGAACATGACAAATGTTATGAGAAAGATTGACATGGGCATTTGAAGTCATAAACAAGTTGCCGAATTTATTTATTTCAAAGTTTACACTAAGGATTTAGTGTAAACGGTTATCACTTAAGAATAAGAGATGAAAGTATAGAATTAAATGCGAACAACAAGTGTAGAATATAATGGCAACAAAGCTTATTAAATGTATTGGATTGAAATGATGTCAGGAAGTTGACAAAGCAAGGATTATTGTTGCAAGCATAAAGTAAGCATTTGAGAAAATATTATTGGCGAAGTAACATCCCACCATTCTAAGGAGAATAGGGGGTGTCAATTTTAAAAGATTCTATGCTATATTAAAGTATATGTATAGTATTATTCAACGCCTTTGTGGAAAGCATGAGTTGCTAGAGAATGATATGTGATTTGAATACAAGGTTTGGAATGATTTATACATTGCTTTTGTGGAAAGCACGAGCTGGTAGAAACAATAGGCAATTATGGATGCAAATTGATTTAGAAGTTGTTTGTGTATACTATATATATATGTAAAGTGTTTTAGAAACCGGGAAACAAGCCCTTTTGCACTGTTTTGCATCAAGACTGTGCCTTGTATCTTTGTGAGACGTGCATAGTTAAATGCTCTTGATAAATGGTTTAAATGTGAATTCTCAAGAGTTGGTTTTAGTTCGAACTTTATTGAAATGTTTACACCATGCATTTTAATGTGAAAAACAATTTTGAAAGGTTACCAAACCTTGTTTTCAAATGATTTAAGGAAAAACTCTCGAAAACCTTGACTTGGTTTTGAAAATGGTTTTGACAAACCAAAAGCTTCAAGAGTAGGCCGAATGCCACATTGGGATAGTGTGACCCTTGTGCACAAGTGAGCTCTAGCTAGAAAACTTTTTAGGTCACCAAGGGGCTATTAGACATGGCTAGGCCACGGTCTATGATTATATGTGTCAAGGCCACGGGTTGTTATACGTGGTTAGGCCACTAGTTGATATATGTGGTTGCGACCACATGATTTCTCTGATGAAAACCAACATTGTCAAGACTACCATGGCTTTGAGAATCCGGTGGAAGAAAGTCCACGGGTTGATTATCTATGATTACTTACTAAAGAGCCTTAAGAGTTTTTGGACTTGTACTCTTTCGCATGGTGGAGAGATATCAGTTTTTCCATAGCTCCCCTTTTTAATTAAAAGCTTTCAGTGCTTTATATGTTGATCATGAATTGATGTATGTGGGCATACTCGGTTATTTTCTTACATGCCAAAGAGTTTGGGAGCATGCGTGTTTTTATACGGCTATTTGTATTTATGAAAGTAATAAATGATTTTGACGATTGAAATCTATTTTACCATGCCTTGATTTCGACATTGTTTGCCAAGGAAAGTATTACACTATGATTTTCACGACATTATTTTTGCAAGGCACAAATACCTTATTTGTTATTTGGTTTTATAAGGATATCATTTTATACTCTGGTTTATCCTTCAAATTATTAGCTCTAAGCTTGTTTCACATCTACACCCTACTCACGGAGCTGATGATCACTGAGTCTGTGAGACTCACCCTCCTTATCTCCCCTTTTGCATAGAAGTGATCAGCCTAGCATGCATTCATTAGCACATATTGTCCATTGCAGATAGGTAAAGGCATCTCATAGCACTTTATTCCGAGTCACTCCACTGTTAGAGGTCAAGTCATTCATAGTATATTTCGTTGTAAATGGACACTAGTCTTAATGTAAATGTACAGTTGGAGATTACAAACTTTAATGTATTTATGCAATTAATGTGGAATAAAAGTTTAGTTGATTTGTCTAGCTTTTCGTTTCAAGTATATTGCAAAGAGTTATACGGTTCAAAGCAATTACACAAATTGGTGGATTGAACATAACGTATTAACAAGAGTTTCGAATAAGGCTTGTTTGGGACTTGGCGGGTTCTCCTGCAAGACTAGGATGTCGGTAGCGATTAAGGAACGGGTTGTTATAGATTCGACCACAAACTAGTGTCGTGGCTCTCAATGTAAGGGTTGCGGCTCTCACTTGTATGCACCCGAAGCATTACGCTTCCAGTTTCATTGTTGTGGCGCTCAAGTTCTTTGTTTCTAGCTAATTGCAATCCTCATTCTAGAATCATAACTCTCAATGTGAGGCCCATGGTGCTCAACCTTTCTTTTTTTTTTTCTAATTTTTGACTCCTAAGACCTACAAAATAAGACACAAGACAATTAGAATATAAAATAAACATTAAATGACAAGCACACATTGTAAATAAAAAATAAAGAAAATAAATACTAAAATAAGCTAAGTTTAGAAATTTGGGTTGCCTCCCAAAAAATGCTTTTTTATAGTCACTAGCTTGATTATGATACCCCCTTTTTCACTTCTTTATTGCTGCAATAATGCTTGAGGCTTTGTTTCATTACCTAGTATGCTCTTGTAAGTGTATTAAAAATCTCAATACATCCATAAGACAAAACTTTCACCACTTTAAAGGTTTTCCACCAATACGGTTGAAGATGCCAAGGTAAAAGATGGATGTGTGAACTAGAGAGTACCACTTGTTGTCTAACCTTAAAATCAAGATAATTGAAAGCTAAAATCAATTATCACCTTGCCTAATTGCTCAACCAATGTCAAGTTCAATCCCAAGAGACTATAATCCACATCTTCCAAAGCTGAAGCCTTTCAAAATTTTATTCCACTAACCAAAACAATGCTGAAATCCTAACTCATTCAAACTTTTATTTTCGAATAGACGCCAAACATAGAAACACATATACAATCACATTTAGGTTAATTAACTTTGGTATTTGTTAGGCTTCATTATTTCTTAGTTTTTCCCTTGATATAGAATAAAAAACACACAACAAAAATTTATTCGATTCAAACAATCCATAAACAAATTTCACTAACATGTGTTCCCATTATAGACAATCAAAACCCAAAAAATATGTTTAAACAATAATTAACCACAACCAATTTAATTTAACATTTCAACCTAACAAGCAGATAGTGTAAACATGTCCTGCCCATCTACATTTCATGTTGAAAAAGTAAAATATTAATTTTCCTCCTCCAAACATTTTTTTTTTGAATAGATTAACATAAAAGTGAATTATAAAGCAAAAATCAAACAATGGTGCATTGCATTTCATAATAAATAGGAAAACGACACCAACAAATGAAGAGGACAACTTGTGGAGAAGACAAACGTGGTTATAAAATTACAATGAAAAGGCTAAAATATGCAAGAACCAACAAAAGGCAATAACAAACCATAAGCACAACACTCACAACAAAAGCAAAAAAAAGGCCAATAAAGTAACGAGAAAATAGTAGGCAAGAAGCTTCTGTAATAGATTAAAGAAGGTAAAAATACTATAATGCATGAAATTTTTTTTGTAAATATGAAAAACACCCTAGCCAAAAAAAAAAAGGAAATCATTTGAAAAGACGAAAAGAAGGCTTAAAACACTGAAAAAGTCCACAAAGTTTAAACAAATATCAGGTATGGCACCCCATAACAAAACCAAAAGAGCACACCATCTAAAGTACAACAAGTGCAGTTGGTGCAAAGTAAAGCTATAAATGCCTAGCATCTATTGTCTCCATGAAGCTAAGGCAAGCAAGTTGAGACCCTCAATGAATCATTTAGCTTGAGAGAAGACTAAAGAATGAAAAACCTCAGTTGAAAAAGACCAAACCAAACCTCAACACGGCAGTTAGGATGTAAACCTCAATTGGGGAAATCAAAAGACCACAGCGAAAAAACATCCCAAGCCCACCAAATGTGTGAAGAACCAATAACATCCATGTGGCCAAAAAGTAATGCTTTATATGGCAGCTAGAAAATGCCCTTATGAGGCTTTCTTTTACTATAGTTATAGTTATGTACATTGTGTAAATTAAGACAACTCTTGTCTTAATTAAGACAACATTTAAAATTACCATTTTGAACATTAATTTAATCAATTAAAGATACATCCTATCTTAAACAATTTGAATTCTATGAAGCTAAATGGGAAATCTATTTGGACGTAAATATTTTAAGCTCTAATAAACTTAGAATTATTCTTAATCTCATTAAGATAATTCAAGTTTATTAACCATGGAATCATTCCACCATAGATTTATGGTTGCACTCTTGGACTATCTACAATTACAAGAAATATTCTAATATTAATATTTAATATTGGTTATCCAATTGCAAACCTTATGTTGCGAACACTCATAACCATCCAATGACAATAGAGGAAATTACTGTTTTACCTTTTGTGCTAGTTTTGTCCCCTAGTTTTAGATTTCATCCAATTAGTAATCCAATATTCTAGATCTAATCTTTTGAGTATCAAGATGTGATGAGTAGCTAATTCATCAATCAACTAGACCCAAATTAATCACCAATCCTCTTGAAATCATTAAAAGTGATGTTAATACTATGAACTCCATGTATTGGATTTATGTTCCTGGATGCTTACCTCAATTATAATCCCAACGTACAAAGTCTAGATCAATGCAATATGATGATCATGCTCATGGCATATCAAAGATTATAAGAAGATAAAACACGAGTCCAATATCCATAAGGATTTCGATTCTACCATAAGTGGATACATAGGTGTGAGATTAAGTTTCAAGTAATGGTCAAACTTAAACTTCATTCTCACATGATTCCAATTCACTTAATAGTGTCATTACTCAGAGCAACTAGTTCGATGATTTGAGACTCATCATTCTCTTGAAGCGAACCACATTCCTTACATTGAAAGTAATCTAGACACCACAGTCTTAACATATTAAAATGACTAGCGTTATATATGGCTATGAACAATTTTATATTTAATTAAAAATACATGTCTTCTATGTATGACTCTTCATACAATATATTTTAATTTTTCAATAGAAACTTGGTACTTTTATAATTAGATAATAAATGTTTACTTAAAACAAACTTTTCGTCTTATTAAACACGAGAATATACTTTCTTTCTAAGGCATCATATTCTTAAATTCCTAATGGAGGTCTTTGTATACAGCCTTCATTGAGAATCTAGTAATATCATGGGCTAATATCAAATTAGTGTTTGATCAGTTTGGTGTTGTGGTTGATGTTTTTGTCCCAAGATCTTTTAGAAGGAAAGGTAAGTGTTTTGCTTTTATGTGTTATAGGTTTGCTAGGGTGTAACAAGCAACAATCTTTTTTGGAGATGGGATCATTATTTCTAGATGACGTATTACAAGGAAAAAGGTAATGAAAAGGGGATAGCCTTCTCATCTTTTACCTTAAGATCACGTAAATGATAATTTTCCTTATCAACATTCATTCATAAATGTAGTAGCTGATAAAAAACAATACGGGGGAAGGATATAAGTACATAGCTAGGGAAAGTAGATAATAAGCCTAAGGTTGTGAAAATGAGTAAAAAGATGAATGAATAGCCGCAGTCAAGGAAGGTTGAAGATAAACCTAAGGCCACGGATAAATGTAAGGAAAAGTTAAGTGCTAATGTCTTTGTGCCAAAATTTAATGATGCATGGTTGAAGAATAGTGCATTAGGTTTTCTTTAGGAAGGTATGTGTTTAAAAATGGTTGAACAGAATTTGGCAGCAATGGGTATGATGGTTCATATTCGAGAAGTTGGGGGACTTAAAGTACTTGTTACCTTCCAAAATGAGGATGAGATGGCAGTTCTCCTTACATATTATATTGAATACTTTCAGGAATAGTTTTCTAGCTTTGTGCCTTATGATGTTATTTAATATAAATTAGAATTTTTGTGTTGGGTGAGAGTTAAAGAAATTTCGATTTATCTATGGCATTTTAACCTCTTCAAGGCACTAGGGGATTCTTAGGAAAAATTTGTGAGAATTGATCGGGACACCACGAATTTGGTTCGATTTAGCTGTGTATTAATCTTAGTATAGGTTAGTAGTTTTCAGAACATTCTGTTGTATCCTCAAATTAAAATTAGGAAGGATCTCTTCACTCTAAGAGCTATAATTTCCAACATCGTCAATGTTCAGCCTCATCACATCATGCACTAGTCACTGAGATGGAGGTACATGGTGACCCCGATTGGTAAGGATTGTTTGGTTGCAAATTCATCTAAGGTGGATAACTTGAATCTCAAATCTGATTCACATTGGGGTGAGGAGAATTTGGCAAGCATAAACCTTTCAAAAATTCAAATGAAAAGGAAGTTTAGTTAAATTCAAACTCTAGCTTGATTAAAAATAATTTTTCTAGATTAGAGAAGGATTTAAATTCTGTGGTTAGCTGTTTAGACATTTTAGCAGTTTCAGACAAAAATTATCTAGTTTGTTTGAAAATGGAGAAGAGGGAAGTAATTAATCTACATTGTGTTGGTTGCCAATGCATTGTTTTTAATAATGTTCATAAACTCGTCGCTGATGGGGTTAAACGATATGGAAATTTGAATATTATTAAAGAATGTAATATTGCTGGGAATTTGAAATTTGAAGGATGTTTGGAAGATGGTAAATCCCATCTGGTAAATTTAAATCTTGAAGATGCTAAATGCAACTTGAAAAAAAGAATTCTATGAATCATAGGCATCTTCAAAATTTAAAATTTGAAACTGGTGGTTGTGACATTGGAAGTGTCGCACTACAACAAATATTCTGTAAATTTATACTCCTACTACAATCAGGAATATCAATCCAGACGTTGGAGTAAGTAAAAGAATATAGTGCTCAAATTTTTGGAAGTCACATTCTATAATGAAGCTTTCATAAGAATATTAACATAAACTTAAATCATACCTATATTCTTTCCAAAACCTAAAATCATAAAATAATCATAATGTCTACCTAAGATAGGAAAAAAATCAGAAACAAGGTGTAAAAATATCTCTAAATATATATTTTTGAAAATAATTTTTTTAAAATAACATAGAAGGTAACTAAACAAAAGACAAATTTTAACAATTAAAATAAAGATAAGCAACTAAGAATAAATAAAGACCAACAACTTAAGAGTAAATAAAGTCACAAAATAAAATAAAGACAACCCCTACACTTAAAACTAAACATTGTCCCCAATGTTTAAGAAAAAAGAACAATAAAAATAAAATAAAGAGAAAAGGAAACCAAAAACTCATTTTTCAATGAAGCCACAAAAGGAAAATAGTCTAAACATCCTCCTCCTCATCATCATCATCAACTGCAATAGCAATGGTGGGATCATCAGGCAACATAGGGAAAGTGTCCATACCCTTGCCTATATGTTTTGCATAAGCTTTCATCATTTGCTCAATTGCATTAAAGCAATGTGAATGATTGTCCATGCGAGTCTCTAGTTTCTCCATACTTTGCACGATGGAAAAAATCTGAGGATGCGATTCTTGGTGTCATGAGCCAACCTTGTATCAAGCTATGACAAGGTAGAACTATTTAGGAGATTTAGTCTTTTTTAGCTTCAAAAGAGATGTCCCCCTTTTAAACATTGTAATGGAACTTGGTGACATCTCTAGAAATGATTATAAAGTCTTTAAGGGGAAGTCCTTTTAGGGAAGGAATGTCCCCATCTCAAGCATTGTAATGGCTATTGATGAAATACTTGTAAAACCTTATAAGCTCTTTATACGGGATGAGCAGTCGGTGGATTGTTAGGCTACCTCATTGGTAAAGGTATGTCTGTGGCGAACCATGTAAGGTTGCCCCTATGGCTTGACAATGGCTTGTCTTGGTCCATTTGTACCTATCTTAATATTAATAAAATAGTTCCTTTACGTGGCTCTAGTGATTGCGTATATGGTATTTGTTATGCCTTATAATTTTGATGTTGCATTGCCTTAAACTGATTTATGGCTATTATTGATGTTTGTTCAAATATAAATGAGTTATTGACTAGCTTGTGTGGAAACGTCCACTCAAGCGTCGTATGGACTATTGTGTACTTAAGCAAAAAAGCATAGTTCGTGACAGTTGATTTCAGAGCACAGACGAAACATGTTAAGTGAAAAGGCAAACATGGTGACCACGTGGAGTGTAGCAGAGGACCATCAGAGAATTGATGAGTTAGAGGTCTCGGTGGGCACAATAAAAGCTTAAATGGTCCCGTGTAAACGGATAGATAAAATTGGGACAATTCAGCGAGAATTATTCAAGATGATAAATACCCTACTGAGAAGACCAGGGATGCGTTGAGCACTTTACAAGGTGAGTTTGGAGAATTAAAAGCTCAGGTAAACCTCTTGATTATTGCTATATGTAAACCCGACCCTATAAACACATGTCATGACATACATGCACTGAGTAGCATGTTATTACGCTAGGAAAGTCCCTAAGAATAGACGAAACCCGATATTGTACCTAACGGTACACTTGAGTTGATTTAACCTCGAACTAGTTCAAATAGGAATCGTAGGATGAAATTTAATATTTTATAGTCTAGGAATGACTAAAAATGATTGTTTAGAGTACGAGGGTTCATTTGGGGAAAAATTAAAAATTTTGATGTTTAGGGGCAAAATCATCATTTTGCCACCTAAGATAATAATTTGATCATGGAGTGAAATTTTTGACCAAGATTAACTATTTGGAGTATAATTTAATGATAGGAAGTGAAAAAGTTTAATTCCGGTGATTTCTAGAGTGTATGGGTAAAAATCGTAATTTTGCCACCCGCAAATAAAATTTGAGATTTTGAGAGAATTTAGACCAAATTTGACAACTTGGAGAATGGTATGAGTATAAGGCATGAAAAATATGTCTATGGGCAATTTTTCAGTTTTTGGGGCAAAAATATAATTTTTGACTTTTATGGGGGCAAAAATGTAAATTTCAAAAATTACTCCACCAAGACTTTGGATAAGTCTGAGAATGTTATCTAAGCTATGGATATGTGGGAAAAGTGTATGGTGAAAATTTGGAAACAAATNTGTCCTCCCCTTTATAGGGAATTTCGATTTGTTCACCTCATTTACCTCCAATTCAACTGGAGTACTTCACTTATGTCTATTATTATCCTTTAAAATCAGATCAACAATAACCTTCACAATTATGATCTCTTATATCTAGACACCAAGCATGCTTCTATTACTATTATTAAACTTGAACCACAACTCCATCCCAATCATATCAATTTCGATCGCATTTTATACTTATTTAGGTATACCAATCACTATCTTATTACTTCATTCCATATTAAATTTCTCAACTTTCATTCATTCATCCCATCCTCATACACTATTGTGCAGTTTACAATATCATTAAAACGCCATACTCATTCTTGTACATATCCTCAGCGTTCGGGAAAATTAATGGCTTTAATTATTTCCACATACTTCATGTTTACTTTGCATTTAGGAAATTTCAATCTTCTTAATCCTATTAATCCATCCCATATGGCTTAATCGTATTATAGATTATATTCCCTTAACTATTTCTCCAAAATTCCTTAGGTCACCATATGTCAAACCCTATTCTATAAAATAATTACAACGTCATTTACATGCTCAATCGAATATTTGCATATTTAGGAATTTCTAAAAATCGTTAAAAGACGAAATTACCCCTAATAGTACCATTAAGTCGATTAAGCCTCGAACTAGTTCAAATAGGAATTTTAAGGTGAAATTAAGAGTTTCACAGTTCAGAGATGACTCAAAATGGTAATTCGGAGTTCGAGGATCGATTTGGAGTCAAACCAAAATTTTCACTATCTAGGGGTAAAATGGTCATTTGTCACCTGAGGACAAAATGAGAATTTTTAGAAAAGATTTTTTTTGGCCCTATTTAACTTATTGGAGTATGATTTGAGTATTGGAGTATAATTTGAGGGTTTGGTAGTGAAAAAGTTTAATTCCGGTGATTTCTGAAGTGTAGAGGCAAAATCGTAATTTTTCCACCTGCGGATAAAATTTGAGATTTTGAGAGAATTTAGATCACATTTGACAAATTGGAGAATGGTATGAGTATAAGGTATGAAATGTCTATGGGCAATTTTTCAGTTTTTCGGGTAAAAATATAATTTTTGACTTTTATGGGGGCAAAAGTGTAAATTTCAAAAATTACTCTACCAAGATTTTGGATAAGTCTGAGAATTTTATCTAAGCTATGGATATGTGGGACAAGTGTATGGTGAAAATTTGGAAACAAATGGATGGCTAGAATTTAAGGAATTAATAAAAAAAAATATTATATTATTTTGGCCTTTAAAAAGGTCAAAATTTCTAGAATTCTCATCTTCTTCAAGCCGTCCAAACCAGGAGAGAAAAGGGGAAAAGAAATAAGAACCCTAGCTGAAAATTTTGGGGAAAATCAAGAGAAATCAAGAAATCAAGCATTAAAAAGGTAAATTCCATTGATTTTCCTTTTGATTTTCACTACCCATGTATTTTTTCTCATTTCCATGCAAAATTAGAAAGTGGGTATGGACACCCATGCTGACCAAACCTCCATGGATGAGTTTTGAGCTTGAGTTTTGGTTGATTTTAATTGAATGAAGTGATTTTAGTTAGGTTATATTGAAATATAGCAAAAATAAGCTAGAGAAATAATTTTCTCCCATTGAAACCCATTATGCCGAATTTTCTAGGGGAATATTGGCAGCTGATTTTGATGTTTATTTGAGGAATTATGATAAATAATAATGAATTATGAGCCTAGAAAAATATTGGGAATTTTCGGAGCAAAAATACAAATTTTTAACCACTATGGGTATTTTCCATAATTTGCTATCAGGACTGATAATTTGCACCACACTGAGGGACATTAAGTCAATTTGGGTGCAATTGAGGTATAGAAACTGAAAAAAATTAAATTGGAGTTTAAATGGAGAGCGTTAGCAATTTATCGGGTAAAGTGCCAAAAATAGGTTAATACCGCATTTAAGCCGTTTTAGGCTATTGCATTTCATTCCATGCATTAGCATAGGATTTAAGTAAGTTATATAGTGATTTAGCATCAATGTGGTGAATTGTGTAATTTTTACAATGTGTCTAGGAGGAGAGCCTTCCGGTAAAGGCAAGGAAGTCGTACCCGACGAACAATGATCGGGGCACCTAGAAAGCATTTAATTTGTACAAACGGTGAGTAAACCTATTATTATTGTAAATTATCTAGAGCTTATTTTTAAATGCTCCTTATGTATTTTATGAAACGAAAATAAGATTAAAATGGGACTTTTGATGTTTTAGAAATAAATGTGACAAATAAATATATGGTGTTGATTATCTGGAATAAGAAACTTTTGATTATGAAATTGAGTAAATAGGAGGTTGCCAATTGTCTTGAAACATATATTTTCCTATGAATGGCTTATGATTTATGAGTATATGTGGCTATATTTTATAATTGCATTGAGAATTTATGTAAGCTGTCTTTTACTATGCAGCTGGGTAAATAAATAAAAGCAACGTTGTACTATCGAAATTTTATTAAAATTGGTGGGTTTAGTCACTGCAGTGACAAGTTTTCATTGACTGCCAATTAGAGGGGTACGATAAACCCGGTTATATAGTTACTTCGGTTGTAGAGGCGAGGAGGGTAACTCCCGGGGTAGTGTTAGAGCTCACTTCACGTCGAACCCCCACGTGAATGTGTAACTCGGCCAACGTCAAGAAACGGCTTGTTTTCAAAGCTAACATGTGTTTAACATGTAAATATCTTAACAACCTTGGCAGACTCGGTTAGATGCCTCGACAAAGGTATCCTCGAGGATTAGTTTTTGGCTTGAGCCCTATTTTTAATAAAAGTCATAAGCCTTAACAACTGTTTTGCTAAATTACAAATATTTTATGGTTTAAGAAATAAATTGAAAACCTTATGAAATGGTTTGTGATTTGTTGTTTAAACTAGCCTCCATTTTACTCGCCTTTAGATATTTATAATAATGTCTGTTTACTCATTGGGATTGCAAAATCTCACCCACCTCCTTTCCAAATATTTCAGGCCTGTGGTAGCTTATAGATAACCGATTTTGTCGAGGATTCCAGTTGACCCCTCTATCCCACAGACAGTAGGTTACTATCACCAACACTTGGTGTATTTATGGGCCACTTGTCATTGTAATTATTATTGTACATTATAACTTTGTAAATTATTGTATGTATGAATTTATTTTACTTACACGTGTTTCTATAAATATTGTTTTCTATAAAAATGCTATATTTTAATCAATATTTTGAATAGTAATATTTATCTATAAATCCTTTTAAAATAATTTTGTCTTTTGATTTACTTGAGCCGAAAACAACTGGTAATTGTTTAAAAAGGAATATTTAACAACAATTGCTCACAAGAAAGGCAAGAAACTGATACGTAAGCCTTGCAGGGTTCCGATTGGCATTCCCAGTAATGAGTGTAAATCGGGACATCGCGGCGATTGTCATGGGCCCAAGGGAGGTTTCGGGTCATGACACCATAAGTAATAATAGTGCAAACCCAAGAGATTGAGGGAGGGAAAAAGGGCTAAAATGTTGGAGCCTAAATGATACGAATGGGCCAGAGATGCAAAGGAGGTGGAAAACCTTTTTTTGATATTGAACAGTACGTTTGAGTTGTGCGTATAGTGTTAGAGGAGACAAGGTGGTGATGGGCGTAATGTATCTTGCAAGGGATGCAAAATTATGGTGACGTTCCAAATTTATTGATGGCGAGTGCCACATTCAAATGTGGATGGACCTTAAGCGAGAACTGAAGAACTAGTTTTTCCCTAAGAATGTAGAGTACATGGCTCGGCAGAAGTTACGAGAATTGACGCAAACTGAGTTAGCATGAGAATTTGTGAGAAACTTCTATACTTTAATGCTAGATATTAGAAACATGATTGGGAAAGGTAAGTTGTTCTATTTTCTTGAAGGTTTGAAGTCATGGGCAGAGATGGAGTTACAATGATAGAAGGTATAAGACATGACTTCAGCAATGGTAATTGTTGAATGTCTTATTAATTATAGTGATAACTCATATAAATAGAAAGACCTTCTATTGAGAATTAGTAGCTCGAGCTCCAACGGTGAAATTCCCAAAAGTTAACAAACCCTCAAGTGAGGGGGGGGGAAAAGAAACCACCCGCTAGGGACACACACCTTAACCAATAAGAACTAAGTCATGGGGCTTCAAACCTTGAGCCATAATATCTTGTTTTCTCTACAATGAACCTCATAGGGTAGCTGATTGCCCACATCAAGTAACTTTTAGTGCGATATGTACTGCTAATATGGAAGCACTTCAAGCTTAGACCCTAGTTGAGGAAGTAGAAGAGGAATCGACACGTATGAGTTCAATTCGGTTCTTTAATGCCTTGCAAGTGTAATTAGACACACCCCAACCAAGAAAAACTAAGTCATGGGGCTTTAAACCTCGAGCCTCAATATCTTGTTTTCTTTACAATGAACCTCATTAAGTAGCTAATTGCCCACAGCGAGTAGCTCTAAGTGCAATATGTACCATTAATGTGGAAGCACTTCGGGCCTAAACCCTAGTTAAGGAAGTTGAGGAAGAACCGACACCTATGGGTTCAATTCGATTCCTTAGTGCTTGACAAGTAAATGTGTTGGTGAATGATAAAAAGAACAAAGCCATGCTTGACACAAAAGCCTTCAATGCCTTCATCACTCTAGGAGAGGTAAAAAGATGCAGTCTCAAGGTTGATAAAAACTTTAAGCAGATGAAAACAGTCAACTCTCCAGCCTAAACTATTATGGGGAACTCTAAAGACATAAATGTTAAGATTGATTCCTAGGAAGGGAAGGTGAACAAGATGGTAGTCACTATATATGACTTTGATTTTGTTCTGGGCTTGGATTTTATGATGAAAACACAGGCCATCCCATTCCTTAGTTTAAGTTGTCTAATGTTCTTCGAGGAACAATGTTGTGTGATACCAGTTACAATTCTACCCAAGACTAGAAAGAGGATTATATCAACTATCTAGTTGAAAAAAAGGATTAAGAGAGGAAAGCCCTCCTATGTGGCCATGCCCATCTATAAAGGCGAAGATAATATAAATCTAATACTTGAGGGAGTGGAGTTGGTTTTGAAAAAATTTGTAGATATGATGCCAGAACAGCTACCTAGGTCTTACCACCTCAAGGAGCTACTAACCATGAGATAGAATTACTTTCAAGTGTTAAGCCACTTGTAAAGAGGCCATATATAGGATGGCTCTCAAAGCTAGTAGAGCTAAGGAAACAATTAGATAAGCTAATCTAAGATGGATTCATCCAACCTTCAAAAGCACCTTTTAGGGCCTTGGTGCTTTTCCATAAAAAACATGATGGGAGTTTATGGTTATGCGTGGATTGTCGAGCTCTGAACAAAGTCATAGTGAAGAATAAATATCCAATTCCTCTTATAGTAGATCTTTTTAACCAGTTGAGTTCTGTAAAGTACTTCTCTAAATTATATTTGAGATCGGGCTACCATAAAGTAAGAGTTATTGTTAGAGATGAACAGAAAACCACCTGCGTGATGTGGCATGGTGTGTTTGAATTTCTTGTTATGCCTTTTGGACTAACCAATGCTCTTGCCACTTTTTGGACATTGATGAATTAGGTTTTCCATGATTATTTGGACAAGTTCATGGTAATCAACTTGGACAATATTGTAATGTATAGTTCAACCTTAGAGAAGCACCAAAGGCACTTACAGTAGGTCTTCCAAAGGTTACACGATAGCCTGTTGTATATGAAAAAGGAGATTTTCACATTCGTGCAAACCTAAATTTAGTTCTTTGGCTATATAATTGAACAAGGGCACATATAGATGGATATGCAAAAAATGAAGGCTATCAAAGAGTGGACCACCCACAAAAATACAAATAAGCTTCGCTTATTCTTAGTGCTACCTAATTACTATCCAAGATTTATGGAGGGGTATTCGAAAAGAATAGTGGTCCTTACAGAGTTGCTTAAAAAGGGACAAAAATAGGACTAGACCTCTCAATGCCAAGAAGTTTTCAAAGATTTGAAGAAAGTGATAATGACGGATCTTGTCCTAACACTCCCAATATTGAAAAACCTTTAGAGGTATAGACAGATGCATTAGATTTTTCTTTTGAAGGGGTATTGATGTAAGAGGGACATCCAATTGCATTTAAGAGTCAAAAGCTGAATGAAGCTAAAAAAAGATACACTACCCATGAAAAAGAGCTCTTAGTTGTGATTCATTACTTATGGGCATGGCGACACTACTTATTAAGGTCTCAATTTGTGGTTAAGATGGACAACGCTGCAGTTAGTCACTTTCTCACTCATTCGAAACTTACAGCTAAACAAGCAAGATGGCAAGAGTTATTAGCCAAGTTTGATATCCATTCGAACACAAGTTTGGGAAGGCTAACCAAACCAAAAATGCCTTCAGCAGATAGGTTGAATTCACAGCTCTTAGAGCTCTAATCACAGCCAACAAAGTAACTACGGATATTCACAACCTTATTGAAAAGAAATTAAAAAGGGAAATGCAAGCTGTTGCTATCATGAAGTTAGTGGAAAATCTATGTATATTTTGGTGGAAAATGGACTTTTACTAACAAAAGGGCCATGAATATTTGTTTTGAGAGTTAGAGAGTTAAGATAAAAGTTAATACGGGAATGTCATGACACTCAATGGGCAGGATATCTAGGTTGGCAGTGCATAGTGGCATTACTGAAACAAGGTTACTATTGGCCCCATATGTAGCAAGATGTGATGGATTATACCTAGACATGCCTTATTTGCCAACAACATAAAATAAAGAGACAAAAACTAGTAGAAGTGCTTGTACCACTACCAGTACCGAGTAGGCCATGGCAAAGCATTTCTCTTGATTTCATAGTAAGGCTTCCTAAAGTGAGAGATATGACAGCAATTTTGGTAGTAGTGGATCTTTTTTCAAAGTATGATAATTTATCCCAACACAAAAGTTTGGCTATGCAAAGGAAACAACCGATATGATTTTCAAACATGTGGTGAAGTATTGAGGCGTACTTAAGAGCATTATTATCAATAGAGATCCATGATTTACTATTTTTTTTTTAGAAAGACCTTTTCACACTATTAAGGTTAGAACTCAACATCTCCTCTAGTTATCATCTATAAATAGATGGTCAAACAGAATTTTTCAACGGACTATTGGAAGAATGTCTATGACATTTCATGCAAACAAACTAGAAGAATTGGCCCAATCTATTAGATATGGCTCAATTATGTTTCAATTTGCAGAAGAGTTCTACCATAAACAAAATCCCCTTTGAGGTTGTCATAGGCCAATAACCTAGACTTCCCCACACCTAGGTAGAATACTATAGCAGGAAGAGCCCTCGAGCATTTAACTTTGCTGAGGAGTGGATCAAATACCAAGATAGCTCAAACTTACCTAAAAAAAGTCTCCAGCTGCATGAAGAAGTGGACAAAAAAAAGTTGAAGAGAGTAACTTTTTATGGTAGGGGATCTTGTGCTAGTGAAATTGGTACTTAAACAACTAAAATTCTTAAGAAAAAAATATAGACGACTAGTGTAGAAGTATAAGGATCCTATATAGATTACAACTAAGGTAGGGAAGACCCTCTACACGATTGATCCATTCAAGTGGATGAAGGTGCATCTAGTGTTTCACGTTTGCAACCTAAAGCCATTTTATGCAGATCCAGCAGATGTAAGCAAGAGTCAGACAATGAGACCTACTATCACCACTAAGCCACCATCACAATGTCGAGTAGAGGAGATTCTTATAGAGAGGATGACCATAATCAATCGATGACTAACACAAGAGTATTTGGTTAAACAAAAAGTCTAGGGATAGATGAAATCACCTGGGAGAAAGAAGCCAACCTCCATGCCTTCAAGCAGAAGATTGAAGAGTTCCAAGTCAACCAATCAATGAGGACATCGACAAATTGAGTGGGGTAGGTTGTCATGAGTCAACCTTGTATAAGGCTATGATAAGGTAGAATTGTTTAAAAGATTAAGTCTTTTATACCTTCAAGGGAGATATCCCTCTTTTAAACTTTGTAATGGCACTTGGTGATATCTTTGGAAATAATTATTAAGTCTTGAGGGGGAAGACCACTTAGGAAAAGAAAGTTCCCATCTCAAGCATCATAATGGCTACTAGTGAAATACTTGTAAAACCTTGTAAACTCTTTATAAGGGGTGAACAATTGACGAATTAATAAGCTACCTCACTGGTAAAGGTATGTCTGTAGCAAACCATCCAAGGTTGGCTCTATGGCTCAACAAAGGCGTATCTCGGTCCCTTTGTACCTATCTTGATATTAATAAAGTATTTTTTTATATGGCTCCATTGGTTGTGTATATGACATTTTTTATGCCCTATGATTTCGATATTGTGTTGCCTTAAACTAATTTGTAGCTATTATTGATGTTTGTTTATATATGAATGTTGTTGATTTCTCACGCAAGTGCACGTATCGTTAACAAGTAATATAGTAATGAAGTAGAGTATCGTTCCCACAGAGAATTGTTTAATTCCTACTGTTAACTACTAAAATTATAACACCCTAATTTTATCCAAACAATTAAAATAAAAAAAAGAAAAATTAAAACTAGTAAATTGAAACGAAAATTAAATAGTAAATTTGTTTTATGAAGCTCACTTAACTACCAAAAATAAGATTATGATGTCCCTTAATACTTCATCTGATTATTGTCTCTGTTTCTTAACTTAGTTTACTAGATTAAGTTGCTAACCTAGAGTCCTAAACTATTTATAGGCCTCTGTCGAGTTTCTCATAAAAATACCTTTCCTAATTAATTTACCATATGTCTATGCAAATTATATTGAAGAAAGATTCCTTAAGTTCATGCTCTAATTCTGGCTACGTTTGGCTTATAGGTGTATGTCTACCCTATATGCAAATCAAACCACCTAATCAACTAAGTGCATTCGATCATACGCTATTCTATTCAAGTTCTACTAAATCTCCTTCGTCAAGGTTTAACCTAGATTTCCAATTCAATCTAATTGGTGATCAAGCAGTCAGAAGCATTAAGAACAAAATAAAATAAATGATTAAAATCCGTAAAATATAAGTAAAAGAGAGATAAATAAATTAGATTACATATTGAGTTCAATCATAATCTTAGATTAAAAACTTAGTTCCCCATCAAGTTACACATCATCATCAAATAAAGTTTAAACAATAAAAACAAACTAAGGAAATAAGAGAATAATAAAAGAGATAAAACTCAAGAATTATAATCTTGATCTTCCAAGTCTTCTTGAATCTTTCACATTCTTTTCAGCTTCAATGACTTTGTGACTTGATTCTCAACTATCAATCCGGTGTTTCATTCTCCCCATTTTTTTTTAAAAAAAAAGTCTTTCGAAAAGTGGTTTTTATAGGCTTTGAAGTTAGGCCAAGTTGGGCAAAGAAAGAAGTCAATTCAAATCTAGATTTCCTCATCAGACTATGTGGGTTGTAGCCTTACCCAATTCATTAACAGAAATCATAATTGCTCTAGGAATGCTATAGTGTGTTAACTTCTACAAGATTTTTTACCACCTTCCCGGTCAAACTGGACAAAGTGTTAAACATGAAAGTTGTAGCTTTTTTCTCTTATCTTTCCAATGCTTCAAAAATCTCTTCATTTGAAGCTTTGTAGAGAGAGTTATAGCAGAAATACCGAAATATATGCAGTGGAAGTTTACACCTTGAAATTGGTCTTCTTTTTTTACTAAAATTCTTCTTTTATCAAACACCTACAAAAGCGCAAATAAATCACTAACAACCTATCTTAACCACATTAACACCAATTTAAGCATAAAATTAACTAAGATTAGATTGACTCACCTAAATTAACTAATTTAAAATAATTAAATAAAATCTAATAATTTCTATGCATTACTACAAGAACTAAGCTAAATTACTATCAAAATTTAGCCTAAATAACTCTATATCATAGAGTTATCAATGAACAAGTTATTGACTAGCTTGTGTAGAAGCGTCCACTCAAGTTCCACACAAACTATTGCATACTTAAACAAAGGAGCGTAGTTCGTGACACTTAGGGTCTCGTAGTCGATGAACTACCTCCAACAGTTGAGGACCCTTGTTGCATATATTTTTCAATTATTCCATCATTAATTAGACCCTTAGGATAAAGAACCTCTTCCTTAGATCCCCACTCCACACCAGCTCTCTTACACAATTTCGTAATCAAAGAAAGAAACCAAATAATCTCACTAAGAGTATTAGAAGACTAAAGATAATGAGGTACATCAAACGTCCAATATTAATTGCTTTACCAGTTAGAATACAATAAAGCAACATAGCTCAATCTTTAGTGATATCACTTACATGCTTAATTGGAAACAATCTAGCAGTAATAAAATAGAACCAACATTTGTAGGCAACATAAAGCTTATTGTTTTTAAAGGACATAGGCAACCTTTAAACAATTTCCACTCCCCATTACCCTTACATAAGTAATTAATTATCTCTGTTGACTCCATTAGTTTTTGATGATAGTAAAACATTCCCATTCATTTGTGTCTAATACCTTTACTTAAGTATGCAGCAAAATTAATGTATGAAATTAATAAATCAATCCTTCAAAGTGTATATTAAAAGAAAAAGGAAGATAAAAATAATGAGACATGACTGATTAACAAGGAGGAAGCTCATTAGTTGAATAAGGAAGAATGTTGGTTAGCCAAGATTCAAATTGGAGAAATGGCGGGCTGAAGAGTTTGAAGAACAGAGACAACTTAGTCAACCAAGAAATGGACTGGTCGACTAAGTGCTTATTGCCAAAACTGCCAGAGACAGGGAGTAGAAAACAGAGACAACCTAGTTAACTAAGATATCGAGTAGTCGACTAAGAGCATTCTGCCTGCAAGTTTAAAATCTGCACTAAAAGACAAAGTAACGGCTTGAACCGACTCTCAATTATCTCCAACGACTAGAAAACTATCAAACTGCCATCAGAGATGTTTCTCCAAGTATAAAACGGTCTTCCAACAATTAGAAGGAAGTTTTTTTTAGAGTTTAGAGAGAAGATTTAAGCCTTATTGAGAAGAAAAATCAAAAAACTTCTCCATACTTTGCTGCACTCAAATTATCATCTTTTGTACTTGTATTCAGCACTCAACCTTGTACCATTTAGATCAACTTGTGATCATAAGTACTTTTTTCTACATTTTTTATTTTATTCTTAGAGTGAGGGAGTCACTCTAAGAGGCTATTTCTAGCCCGGTGTGCTTGAAGGTGTTAAGGTTCTAACTTAGCCTTGAAAAGTTAGGTGTTGGGTTTTAGTTTAGTCCATGAAAAACTAGTGTAAAAGGTTTTGGCTGAGCCTTGTAAAAGCCATTGTAAAGCTTGGTGAAAGCTTGTGAATTTCACCTGTTCTTAGTGGATTTATTGGGAAAATCCTTGGTTGGATAATCAAGGTAGTGGATGTAGGTCTTAGATCGAACCATTATAAATTGTTATTCATTGTTCTCTGTTTTTATTGTCTTTGTTCTGAAAATTAGTTTCTTATCTTGTCAAGAGCCGATTTGTGCTATTCACCCCCCCTCTAGCACATATTATTGGGACTAACAAGTGGTATCAGAGCTAGTCTCCTGTTATTAAGGTCTAACACCCTTTCGGATGATCCAAATGGCTTAACTAAAATCAGTAGTGGTTGAGGGACAATCAACAAACAGACCATCTCTGTTTGATGGCTCTAATTACCCTTATTGGATTACTAGGATGTCAATCTATATTAGAGCTATAGACTATGAAATGTGGGATGTCATAACTGATGGACCCTTTATGCCCTCAACCGTGAATGTGGTAACAAATGAGTTGATGCCCAAGCCAAGGTCTGAATGGACCAAGGCTGAGACTAAGAAAGTTCAAGTAAATTTTAATGCCATCAACACATTACATTGTGCCTTGACCCTCATTAAATTTAACAAAGTCTTAAGCTGTACAACAACTAAACAAGTGTGGGAGAAACTTAGAATAATCCATGAAGGGACTTTTCAAGTAAAGGAGTCCAAAATTGCCCTCTTAACACATAACTATGAAATGTTCAAAATAGAGCCTGGTGAAGACATCACCAGCATGTTTGATAGGTTTACAAACATCACAAATAAAATGAGTCAGCTAGGCAAGCCTATTCCTGAACATGAATTAGTAAAGAGATTGCTTAGGAGTCTACCAAAAAATTGAAAGCCTAAAGTGACTGCAATCCGAGGGGCAAAAAACCTAAATGTTATTACCTTAGATGAGGTTTGTGGCTTTCTCCTAACTCATGAGCTGGAGCTTAAAGAGAAAGAAAAAGAAGATAAAAGGGAAGCAAAGGAAAAGAAAAAAAGATTGCACTTAAAGCCAGCATCCTTGAAGAAGAGCTGGAAGAGTTGTCATGCGATGATGATGAAGAGTTAGCTTTGGTTGCAAGAAAATTCAGAAAGCTTACGGGTAGAAGAAACGGAAGATTAGCTAGAAGAGGCTTTAAAAAAGATCAAGGTGCTTCATGGAAATTAAGAAACAAAAATGACTCCATCAAAAAGGAGGAGTTAATCAGCTACGAATGCAAGAAACCTGGCCATTTCAAGTCAGAATGTCCATTGCTAAAAGATGAGACACCAAAGAAAAAAAAAGAAATCCAAGAAAGCAATGGTAGCAGCTGCATGGTCGGACAGTGACACTTCAAGCTTTGAAGTTGAAAATGAAAAATCTGAGGAAAGAGCAAACCTCTGCTTGATGGCACAAGATAATGAAATCAAGGTATCCTCATCCTCCTGTGACATTTCTATTGATGATTTACAAGATGGATATGGTAGCCTTTATGATGAATTTGAAAAACATTTTTCAAAATACAAAACATTAAAGAAAAAGGCTACATCTCTTGAAAATTATTTGGATAAGTTGAGACAAGAATTCAATTCTATTTTTAAGAATAGAAATATTTTGAAAATTGAGTTAGAACACTCAAAAATAGATTTTTGAAGTTTTAAAATTGGAGCTGGATAATAAGTCTGATGTTATATAGAAATTACTTGATGAAAACACAACTCTCAAATGTTTGAAAAATGAATCTTCAAAAGGATATGCATACCACAATAAAAATTCTGCTAATGCATTACCTAAATGCTACAATTGTGGTAAATATGGTCATTTATCATATGATTGTTTTAAGAAAATAAATGTGTAGAAAGTTAGAAAAATTTGGGTCCCTAAAGGATCTTATGTTGCAACTAACTCTCAAGGACCCATCAAAGCATGGGTACCTATAAAGACAAACTAAAATTTTGTTTTGTAGGTTGAGTTGCACTTAAAGGAGACATGTTTAAGAGCTCAACTCAAGAAGAAGCAACCTTGGTACATGGATAGTGGCTGCTCATGGCACATGACAGGAGATGAAATGTTATTTGCTTAGTTGGACAAAAAAAAGGGAGGTACCGTATCCTTTGGTGATGATTCAAAAGGTAAAATTCATGGGATAGGTACAGTTGGTAAGAACTCCCAAACTCAAATCAATCATGTGTTGTTAGTTAAGGGTTTGAAGCATAATTTATTAAGCATTAGTCAATTATGTGACAAAGGATTTAAAGTGTGTTTTGATTGAAATAAGTGTGAAGTAATTGACATAGGAGCAAACAAAGTCTCATTTATAGGACAGAGATTGAAAAATATGTATGTGATATTTCTTGAGGATTTTGAAATAAATGATGAAATATATTTAGTTGCAAATGTTGATAGTGATAGTTGGTTATGGCATAGGACACTAGGACATGTAAGCTTGCATACCATGTCAAAATTAATTAAGAAAAATCTAGTTGTTGGGCTGCCAAATATGAAATTTGAAAATGACAAAATATGTGATGCTTGCCAACTAAGAAAACAAGTTAAAACATCTTTCAAGTCTAAGAAGATTGTGTCAACATCTAGACCTCTTGAAATGCTGCATATTGATTTATTTGGTCCAATAAGCACAACTAGCTTAGAAGGAAAATCTTATGGCTTTGTAATAGTTTATGATTATTCTAGATATACTTGGGTTTATTTTCTTGCTCATAAGAATGATGCTTTATCAGCTTTCATAAGTCATTGTAGGAAAGTAGAAAATGAAAAAGGACTAGCCATAGTTAGCATAAGGAGTGATCATGGAGGAGAATTTGAAAGTGAGAAATTTGAGAAATTTTGCAATGAAAAGGGGTTGGATCACAACTTTTTTGCACCTAGAACACCCCAATAAAATGGAGTTGTAGAAAGGAAAAACTAAACCTTAAAAGAAATAGCTAGGACTATGCTATGTGAGAATAAACTACCAAAGTATTTTTAGGCTGAGGCAGTGAACACAGCAGCATATATACTTAATAGAGTCTCAATAAGACCCATGTTATCTAAGACACCTTATGAACTCTACAAAGGTAGGAAACCAAACATTTCTCACCTAAGGAGCCTTAGTTGTAAGTGCTTTGTATTGAATAATAGAAAACAGCCCTTAGAAAAGTTTGATGCAAAGAGTGATGAAGCTATATTTTTAGGATATGCATTAAACTCAAAGGCCTATAAGATTTTTAACAAAAGGACTTTAACAGTAGAAGAGTCAATCCATGTAGTTTTTGATGAGTCCAATGCTTTACAAAAAGAAATTCATGATGATGATGGTGATGTAGAAATCTTAGAAAGACAAATGGAAGAAATGAGCTTAGAAAATAATAAAAAGATTGAAAAAAGCTCACCTCGAAGAAAAAATGAAACTCCATCTCTAGAAAATCTGCAAATAGTAGAAAATCAACATGATGATCTTCCAAGGAGTTGGAGATTTGTAAGAGACCACCCACAAGACCAATTAATAAGTGACATTTCACAAAAAGTTAGAACTAGGAAAGCAACAAGAGAAACTTGTGAGTTTTCAGCCTTTATATCTCAAATTAAGCCTAAAAACTTTGAAGAAGTTGAAAAAGAGGAAAGTTGGATAATGGCCATGCAAAAGAACTTGATTAATTCACAAGAAACCATGTATGGTCATTAGTACCTAGACCTTCAAATCACCCTATTGTTGGCACCAAATGGGTGTTTAGAAATAAGGTAGATGAGCAAGGTTATGTAGTTAGAAATAAAGCTAGATTAGTGGCACAAGGTTACAACTAAGAGGAAGGAATAGACTATGATGAAACCTTTCACCCGTTGCTAGGATTGAAGCCATAAGGTTGTTGTTAGCCTTTGCATGCTCTATGAATTTCAAATTATACCAAATGGATGTAAAAAGTACATTTTTAAATGGAATTCATTCAAGAGGAAGTATATGTTGAACAACCACCAAGTTTTGAAGATTTTGAAAAACCAGATCATGTTTTCAAACTCCACAAAACCTTGTATAGATTAAAACAAGCTCCTAGAGCTTGTTATGAAAGGCTTTCAAAATTTCTGGTTGGAAAAGGTTATGATAGAGGCAGCATTGATACTACTTTGTTTATTAAATGATGTTTAAATGATTTAATTATCGTGCAATTATATGTGGATGACATTGTATTTGGTGCAACTAATGAGGCTTTATGCAAGAATTTTGCAAAAGAAATGCAAGGTGAATTTGAGATGAGCATGATGGGAAAGTTGAAGCACTTTCTTGGTCTTCAAATTAAGCAAAGTGTGGAAGGAATCTTCATCAACCAAGAAAGATACACTCGAGATATGCTTAAAAAGTTCGATATGCTGAAGCCCAAATCAATCTCCACACCAATGAGTCCATCCACAAAACTTGATCTTGATGAAAAAGGAAAGAATGTAGATCAAAAGCTATATAGAGGTATGATCGGTTCACTACTTTACTTAACAGCAAGCAGACCAGATTTCAGTTTAGTGTGTGTTTGTATGCTAGATTTCAATCACAACCTAAAGAATCACACCTAACAGCTATTAAGAGAATTTTTCGATACCTCTTAGAAACTCAAACTTTAGGATTATGGTATTCTAGAGAATCATCATTTGATCTTGTAGGCTATCGGATGCAGACTTTACAGGAAGCAAAACTGATAGAAAAAGCACTAGGAAGCTGCTGTATCATGGTCCAGCAAAAAGTAAAACTCAGTGGCTTTATCTACAGCAGAAGCAGAGTATATATCCCTAGGAAGCTGCTGTGCACAAATTCTTTGGATTAAACAACAATTGAAGGACTATGAAATGACTATGCATAATGTACCAATATAATGTGATAACATAAGTGCAATTAATATATCAAAAAATCATGTACAACATCTAAAGTAAAACACATTGAAATTAGACATCATTTTGTTAGAGACCATGTAATAAAAAATGATATTAAAATTGAATTTGTGAATGCATTGCATTAACTAGCTGATATTTTTACTAAACCATTGAATGAAGATAGATTCTGTGAAATTAGAAGGAATTTAGGTATGATTAGTCAGCAAGAATTGTGAGAAAATCTTTGGTTCATGTACATGAAATAGAATGCATTTAGTGGACTAAGATGAATCTTAGTTAACTAAGAGTGTTCTGGTAGCATTAAATAATAAGACTCAGTTAAAATAAAAGTAGGAGGAATAAAATAATGGGAAGAAACTGCCTACCGGGTAATAAAGAAAGAAGAAATGTTGCTTGAGGTGAATAACTAAAATTTAAAAGGAGTTTTGAAATTTTAAGCAAATAGAATAGGGCAATATTTAAGGGGGAGTTGAACGGTTTCTCTAAGAGGAATTAAAAACGGCTAACAACTTCTCTTTCTCCACTTTTCTCTCCCCTGAAACCCGAGCCTTTAAAACTGAAACCCATCTCTTCACATTTTCTTCTAAAATCTATTCAAACCCTTTGCCATTTAGACAAAACCCCTGTCAGACAAATTCTTGAATCAGAATGGAAAGATCTCCACAGAGCAAAGAAATCATAGAAAAGAAGAAAGGGAAGAGACCACTAGAAGAAGGGACAGAAACGAAAAGTTTGAAAAAGAAACAAAAAATCATGTCTTTGTTAGTGAAAGAGATATCGGAGAAACTAAAAGAGAAGAAGCAGAAAATGGAAAAGAAGAAGGACAAGGAAACTACACTCAAGAAAGGTACTAGTTCCTCGTCTTCTAAGTTCAAAAATAGATTGCATGAACTGAGGTTCAAAAATATTGAGAATGCACCAATTTCCTACGGCAAATATATTGATTAGAAGAGTTTTGATGAGAACTTAGAGATTCAGACTAGTTTATCCAACTCTTTTGATGAACTAAAACTAAAAGGATATAACACCTTTAAGAATAGATCCTATAGTGCAAGTTTGGTAAAGGAATTCTATTCTGGCATTGCTTTAAAAGAAAAGGAATTAGAGGATTCTGATGATTATGTCGAAGATGGTCTAAATGTATATTTGAATGGGAAAGAATTTGTTGTCTTTATTGAGGATTTAGGAAGCTTACTAAAAATCGAGTGTGAAAAAGGTGAGTATGAGTTCCCAGAAAAGTATGATCCATCCTCATTATGGGAAATCATCACTAGGAGAAAGGAAAATTATTCATCAAAGAGCAATTCAGGACTGATAATCAGCCCCCAGATTAGGATTTTACACTATTTTATAGCAACAAACATTTAGGGTAGAATTGGAAGTTTGAGTTACGTCAGCCTTCAGGATCTTGGGCTGATGGAACATGCCTTCAATGGAGTTTCTCTGAATCTAGGAAGGTTTATGATTGAAAAGATAAGAGGAGCTTGCAGACTTGATAAGATCAACTTGCCTTATGGGAATGCCATCACATCTCTTGTGCAGAAAAAGGGAGTTTGGGCAAAGAGGTATGAAATGGACATGGTGAAAACTAGAGATCAAGCCATTTACTAAGGCAGTTTGATCAAAATGGGTTATATACTCGATGGGGAAAGATTCATTAAGACCCCCAAGACTGGTCTTGGAAGAGAATCCAGCTTGCCTACTCAATAAGAAAGAGCACAATCTAGATTCTCAAATGAAGTTATTTTCAATCTTCTTATGAGAATCGATGGGAAGCTTACTGACCAAGGAAAAAGATTACAGAAAATTGAAGAGAAAATTACAAAACTGGAAAATGACCTGAAAAAGGAAGAAATGAACCATTTGAACTTGTGGCTGCAGCCACCTTTGCAACATCTAGCACTGTACCAACACAGCAAGGTGCTGAAGGTTCAGCTGAGCTAGCAAAAAAGTTTGCTCTTCATGGTGGAAGTCATGGCATTCAAGTTTAAGGTTCCACCTACAAATCTGTCAGTCCTGTTCTATAGATTGAAGACTCTCACCAAGGGGTTGATCAGCCAACCAAGACACCCTATTTGGAACTTCAAAGTAAAAATGAATCAGAACAAGGGACTGAAGTGGTTGGTTCAGAAACAAAGAAACAGTAGGCTTCCCTTCCCAACTCAGAAAAAATATCAATTATGGATATTTTTCACCAAATGGTTAGAGAGGGACAAGCTGAAAAAGAAACTGCCAGGATAGAAACTCAAAAAGATGGTGGAGATATAGGAAAAGGGAAGAAACCTGCATCAGCTCCTAAAGTAAAGGCACAATCTAGGAAAGAAAAAGCCACTACAACACCATCAATAAAAGGAAAACCACCAACTAAGGGAAAAAAGACTATGGCCACCAAGACAACTTTTCTCAAAAGAAGAAAGTCTTCCAGTTTGGCAGGGAAATCTAGACCAGTTTCAGCCTCTTCTCAACAAAGTCCAGTCCCTGTCTCAAACAAGTCCTCACCAGAACCATCCCTTAGAAAGTCATCACCTCTTCGAGAGCCCTCTCCTTTTCCTTTAAACCCTTTCTATGGCACTGAATCCTCACCCTCTGACACATCAGATGAATAGAAGCCCCTTCCTTTGATGTTGACAAAAAGGGGGAGTAGAATGGCAGAACTAGGGTTGCAAGAACCAGCTAGAGAATAAAAAAAAATGTGTTAGAGTGGAGGAACCAGCAACGAACTTAGAAAAAAAAGAAAGCAAAAATGAATCAGGAGCAAAAACTTAGAAAAATAGGGGATATGAAGCAAAAACAGTTCAGGGGCAATTTCGAAACATCTTTTGATTAACTACTATTTGTGCCATGGTGGCACTTAAACACTCAATTTTAATTTTGTTGTTTACATGGTAGTGTGAGACATGAATGCTGCTATATCTATGATGTTTGTTTGCTGAAAATTGAATGTTTGCTGATAATCTGCAATCCATGATATTTTAACTGTTGTTAACAAAATCTATTGTTGAACCATATTGAACTGCATGCTGATAACTGCTGTTGTATGCTGATAATTGATCAACTTACGATTGCAAATATTTATGGATGTTGTGTATAGTGTGTTGATTGAATTATGAAGGGAATAGACAAAATCTGATGACTATATACTGTTGACAGACACTGCTGAATTTTTTATGAAAAATTATCAACATTCATTGCTATAAATCACACCAAAATTCTACACATATGTATGCTTTAAATGTACAATGTCATTCTCTACATGACAAGGGTAAAATTTGCTGGAATAAATATGCACACACTAAGGGGGAGCATATGTTTAGGGGGAGCAATCCCCATTTTCTGCAAAAAACTACAATGAGTAAAAAGACACTATGCTGTTTAATCAAGGAATGTTTTGTCATCATAAAAAAAAAAAGGGGAGATTGTTGACTCCATTAGTTTTTGATGATAATAAAACATTCCCATTCATTTGTGTCTAATACCTTTACTTAACTGTGCAGGAAAATCAATGTATGAAATTAATAAATCAATCCTTCAAAGTGTATATTAAAAGAAACAGAGAGATAAAAATAATGAGACATGACTGATTAACAAGGAGGAAGGTCATTAGTTAAATAAGGAATAATGTTGGTTGGCCAAGATTCAAATTGGAGAAATGGCGGGCTGAAGAGTTTGAAGAACAGAGACAACTTAGTTAACCAAGAAATGGACTAGTCAACTAAGTGTTTACTACCAGAACTACCAAAGACAAGGAGCAGAAAATAGAGACAACCTAGTCAACTAAGCTATCGAGTAGTCGACTAAAAGCATTCTGCCTGCAAGTTTGAAATTTGAACCAAAAGGCAGAGTAACGGCTAGAACTGACTCTCAACTATCTCCAATGGCTAGAAAACTGTCAAACTGCCATCAAAGATGTTTCTCTAAGTATAAAAGTGTCTTCCATCAATTAGAAGGAAGTTTTTTTAAGAGTTTAGAGAGAAGATTTAAGCCTTATAGAGTAAAAAAATAAAAAAATCTTCTCCACATTTTGCTGCACTCAAACGATCATCTTTTGTACTTGTATTCAGCACTTAACCTTGTACCATTTAGATCAAATTGTGATCATAGGTACTTTCTTCTACCTTTCTTGTTTTATTCTTAGAGTGAGGAAGTCACTCTAAGAGGTTGTTTTAAGCTCGGTGTGCTTGAAGATGTTAAGGTTATAACTTAGCCTTGAAAAGTTAGGTGTTGGGCTTTAGTTTAGCCCGTGAAAAACTAGTGTAAAAGGTTTTGGTTGAGCCTTGTAAAAGCCATTGTAAAGCTTGGTGAAAGCTTGTTAATTTCACCGGTTCTTAGTGGATTTATTGAAAATCCTTAGTTAGATAATCAAGGTAGTGGATGTAGGCCTTGGACCGAACCATTATAAATTGTTGTGCATTGTTCTCTGTTTTTATTTTCTTTGTTCTGAAAATTAGTTCCTTATCTTGTCAATAGCTTATTTGTGCTATTCACCCCCCCTCTAGCACATATTATTGGAACCAACAAGTGGTATCAGAGCTAGTCCCCTGTTATTAAGGTTTAACACCCTTTGAGAGGATCCAAATGGCTCAACTAAAATCAATAGTGGCTGAGGGACAATCAACAAATAGATCACCTCTGTTTGATGGCTCTAATTACCCTTATTGGAGCACTAGGATGTCAATCTATATTAGAGCTATAGACTATGAAATGTGGGATGTCATAATTGATGGATCCTTTATACCCTCAACCGTGAATGTGGTAACAAATAAGTTGATGCCCAAGCCAAGGTCTGAATGGACCAAGGCTGAGACTAAGAAAGTTCAAGTAAATTTTAAGGCCATCAATACATTACATTGTGCCTTGACCCCCACTGAATTTAATAAAGTCTCAAGTTGTACAACAACTAAACAAGTGTAGAAGAAACTTAGTATAATCCATGAAGGGACTTCTCAAGTAAAGGAGTCCAAAATTGCTCTCTTAACATTGTGCCTTGGTCTCATGTTTTTTTTTTCTTACCTACTATTGCAATCCATCAACTTGCAACACAATTTTCTCTTTCTTCGAAGCAGAACTAGCAAAGTTATCTCATGTAAGTTGTAGCTTTGTCTCTTAGCTATCCAATGGTCTAAGAATCACAACATTTGGACATCTAACGTGAGAGTTATGCTCAAAATATCGTGGCATGTATGAATAGGGCTTGATCTCCTTAAACACTTTTTTTCATCCAATTAAGCCTTATTCTTCTAGAGTGCTACAAAAACATAAAAACTAATATTTAATAACTAAACTAAGACAAATAAACATAAAATTATCATAAAACAAAATAACTTAATAAAAATATATTAATTAGAAATAACTAAAAATAACTAAATTCTAACATAAACTCAAGACTTACCTAACTTTTAAGAACAATTTGAGATAAAAATAATTCTATTTCATAGAATTATCAACTATTCAAGTCTATGATCTCATTAAAATACGTGTGGCCACCTGGTCTAAAGCAAAATGGTCGAACATAGCTGAGAGAATTGATGATATGTTTCAAATACCTCATAGATTAATGATGTCACATTAAGTTAAACCAATGAGACTAGATGTTTGATGGATGGCTCCTCCTAAAAGTTAAGTGAAACTTAATGTGGATAGTATGGCTTCCCGTAATTCGAAACTAGTTAGAATTGGTGGTCTACTACAAGATAATAATGGGGTTTTCTCTGTGAAGTTCTCACGTTTAATTGCTTATTGTAACTCTAATTATGCTGAGTTACAAGTTATCAACGAGGCTTTTCATCTTTTTTCCAATTACATGAGACATTGAACATTAAACCTCTAGATAGAAAATGATTCTAGAAATGCAATATCTTAGATTAATAATTATGAGATAGCTCCATGGAGGTGTTGGTAATGTTTAATTCAGATTTCAAACTTAACATTAGTTAAGAGTTGGAAAATCACTCATAGTATGAGAAAAGGGAATGAGGAAGCAGATAAACTTATTAAAGAAGGTGTTGGTCGAAAGGGGGATTCTTTCAATTTTTGGATACCAAAGTTTTGATTTTGAATGAGATTGTTATATGCTTAACTAGTTGCGGTTGAGACAGAACTCTTGTGATTTATATTTGGACGACTTGTAAGGAGGATAAAATAGAGTTTAAAGTTGAGGCTCTGTCTGTCTATGAGAGAATTTCAAATAGTGATAGATAAATTTGGACTAACTCCATTATGTCTAGATTTAGATAGCTAGGCTTCAATCATTCTTATACCTGAAGTTAAGGAACTTAGGGGTTTTTTTTTTTATTTTATTTTTTTGATTGGGAGAAAGGAAATTCGAATCCTATTCTTTAGATAGAGGGATCATGCACCAACCAATGAGTTAAATGCTTAGTTGCTTATTTTTTATTTTGTTATATATTTTCATTTCATTGCAATCATAAAGACTAAGATTTTTTAATCTTAACATTCAGCAACGTAAAAAAAAAACAGTTAGACTAACAGGGGTAATAGTAAAGGGGAGGATGATACTATTCTGAAATAAGATATTGGTTTGGGTAATTTTTATGTCCAAGAAATAGGGTTTCGTAATTTAATCAATAACCAATATTTGGGAAATAATTCAATCATGTACTTAATACTAACTACCTACATCAAGGTCAATTGTTGTCTAATCATAGTTGTTAAATCAAGATACGTATAGTGTATCGAAATCTTTTTTTTTTAGTATCAGGTATCATATTGTATCGTAAAATACGGTAAAAAATTTTCAAATTAATTGTAAATAACATTTATACATATAAAATAAATAAATAAATTGAAAAATATTATGTTTTTTAGTAGAATTGAGATTATAAAACATAAATTGAAAAGATCATTATTTTTTTAATTTAAATTCTCAACATATTTCTGAATAATATATTTTTAAAATAAACTATATATTTTTTCATATTAATTTATTAATAAAAAATTTAAAAAACATTTATCATGTTGAAATTAAAAGGAAATTTAATTTTTTAGTATTTTTTTGTTTAAAATCTAAAGCTTGAAACTCATAAAATATAATTTTTCATGTTTCAACTCAAAAAAAACTTTTTAAAAATTAATTAGAATTAAGCTCATAAAAAATGTATTGACTGTATCGTACGATGTGCTCTCATATCGTAAGATATGTATCACGTATCATATGATGCACTTTCGATACTTGATCAAATGCAATACAACTATAAATACCTATGATTTTCTACTTGTATCGTACCGTAAGATAATGATAACTACATGTCTAATAAATTGTTCTCATTATTTTTTAAATATATTTATGATTATTTATAACATAAAATTAGTAAAAAGGACTTTCATCTAACGTTCAAAATATTATAAAAATATTATGATTAGAAATGAAAAAAAAATTAGATCTAATATTTAATACATTGCCATTTTGTTTTTGTTGATCTAATATAGGATTTTTTTCAATTTATTGGATATTGTAAATTGTAAATGGTTTTTTTGATCAACACACTTAGAACAAAAGAAAGAATAAGAGTGAGAAAACCACAACAATAAAAAAATTTATGACTTTTTTATTTTATCTTTAGTTTTATATTTTTTAATTTTTATTTCATTTTATATTCTTTTATTCATTATATTATATTTTTTACGATTTTGATTATTATTTCATAGCAAATAATAAATTAAAATTTTTATATAGTGGATTTGTTTTATTCACAAAAAATATTTCAAGTTGAAAAATGTATTTATATAATAACTTTATAAACGACAACGTATATCCTTATGTTTCAAAAAATGTCTTGAAAGATGATATATATGTATATATATATATATATATGGTTTTGCATAAAAATAATAGTTAGACTTTTATTAAATTTTTTTTCTTGGGATTTTCTTATACAAATAATTGAAGTCTAAATTAAGTTGATGATTAACTCAAAAAGATTCATATGCTCAAATTATTAGGCTTTTATAAATTCTTGTGGTGAATATTATTTTCAATAAAAGTTCTAATATTTTCAATTTTGTGAGGGCGAAATGATTATTTCTATTAAAGTTTTAAATTTTTTATATAATTTCCATAAATTTTTAAAAGTTCAGTTGAAGCAATTGCCCCACCATTTTCACGTCTTAAATAAGCAATTAGGCTCATTTATAAAGTCCATAGTTAACTCAAAATGATTCATATGCTCAAAATTTTAGATTGTAATAAATTGCAGTGATAGTATATATATAGTTTTGTATAAAATAATTGTTAAGACTTTTTTATTATAATTTTTTTCTTTGAATTTCGTATACAAGTGTAGAAGCCTGAATTAAGTTGGTGGTTAACTTAAAAAGATTCATATGCTCAAAATTTTGAATTTCTTATTCTAATACTTTCAATTTTGTAAGAGCAAAATGATTATTTCTATTACAAAAATTTTAAAATTTTCTATATAATTTCAATAAATTTTTAAAAGTTTGACGAAGGCAATTGTCAACCACAAATTTACATGTAAATCTCTCCTTGAATAAATAATCAAGACTGTTTATCAAGTTGGGCCAAACTCACACACGATAAGATTAAAATCTTGAGGTCCTAATTTCAAGTTCTACGCCACATGTGCAGTTAGTTAAATTTTATGATAAGTTATCAAATTATACGCTAATTTATTGATAGGGTTATCTATTTTTGTTGAATCAAGATATAACACTTGATTTATATTGATAGAATTTCACTGAGATAAACCTATTAATTTTTTCTTCCAATGTATGTTGGGTCAAGAAGCAATGGTTTCAAATGCAGTTGCTATGAATCAAATAGACGAATTATTAATGCACCTACTTCCCCTTTAATGAAAGCGTTGGCCTTATCTATATATGAATATGCATGATGGCTACTGCTAACCAATTTTATTTAGTTGAAAACGGAATCACCATTAAGGGTTCGAGGATCGGAATAAATGAGAATGAAGTATCAGCTTTCACCATCAATCAAAATGCTAGCAATGTAAGATAATGTATATTAAGCTATTGGGAGGTAAGTCTACTTGTTAGTTAGGCTAAATGCTAACTGATAATTACATTTTATAGAATTATTTTATTCTTATTTTGTCAAACCCTACTTTGTAAAATAATTATAATGTCATTCACATGCTCGATAGAATGTTTGTATATTTAAGAAGTTCGAGCAATCATTAAAAGATGATATTGCCCCTAATAGTACCATTGAGTCGATTAAGCCTCAAACTAGTTCAAATAGGAATTTTAAGGTGAAATTAAGAGTTTCACAGTTTAGAGATGACTCAAAATGGTAATTCGGAGTTCGAGGATCAATTTGGAGTCAAATTGGAATTTTCACTATCTAGGGGTAAAATGGTCATTTGCCACTTAGGGACAAAATGGGAATTTTTTAAAAAGATTTTTTTGGTCCATTTGACTTATTGGAGTATGATTTGAGGTTTAGAAGTGAAAAAGTTTAATTTCGGTGATTTCTGGAGTGTAGGGGTAAAATCGTAATTTTTCCAATCGTGGACAAAATTTGAGATTTTGAGAGAATTTAGATCACATTTGACAAATTGTAGAATGGTATGAGTATAAGGGATGAAAAATATGTCTATGGGTAATTTTTCAGTTTTTGGGGTAAAAATGTAATTTTTCACTTTACGGAGATAAAAGTGTAATTTTAAAAAATTTGCTCCACCAAAACTTTGGAAAAGTCTAGAAATTTCAAGGAAGACATGGATAAGTGAAGAGGATTGAGTGGTAGAAAAAGAAAGTCAAAAAGATGGCTAGAAAAAAATAAAATAATAAAATATTCAAAAGGTAAATAAAATAATAATATTTTATTAAGCCTATTAAAAGGCTTGAAAATTTCAGAATTCTTCATTGGGATGGTCAGCCAAAACCAGCAGGAGAGAGAGAGAAATAAGAACAAACCCTAGAGTGAGAAAATTCAAAGAAAAAGTGTGATTTTTCAAGGAATCAAGTGTTTAAAGGTATGATTTTTCAAGCTTAGCTTAAGATTTATCATTTCCATGCATTTCTCATCATTTTCCATGGTTGAATCATGTGATTTCAGGATGAATTCAATTCTGGAAAAAATGGGTTAGGAGAGAGAAACTTGTTAGATTAATTTGATTTTAAGTTATGTTAGTGTTTTAAGTTAGTTTAGCATATTTAGGAACAAAACAACAAGAAAAGAATTTATTTTCCTCCATTACCATTATTGGCCGAATTTTCTAGGAGAATATTTGCTGATGATCTTGATGTTTATTTTGAGGAATTATGATGAATAATGATGAATTATGAGTCTAGAAAAATAATGGGAATTTTCGGATCAAAAATACGAATTTTTGCCCATTAGGGGTATTTTCGTAATTTACTACCGGGACTGATAATTTGCACCACACTGAGGGACATTAAGTCAATTTGGGTGCAATTGAGGTATAGAAACTGAAAAAAATTAATTTGGAGTTTAAACGGACACGTATATCAATTTAATCGGGTAATAGGCCGAATTAGGTCAGCACCGCATTTAAACGGTAGTCGGATAAGTTGCATGTCATATCATGCATATATACCGAGCCTGAATTGATTTTATAATGGTCAAGCATTGATGTGGTGAATTATGTATTGTACATTGTGGATAGGTGGTGAGCAAATTACACTGGTAAAAGTACAGAGATTGTGCTTGAAGACTGGGATTAGGAGTACATCGACTCCTAGAACTGTGAGTGGACAACTTATCGTCTTAAATATCTAGAGTTATTATACTTGTTTGATGCTTTTATTGAATGGTGAGCTTAAATTATAAAATATTATGTTTTCTAATTAAAATATTTTTTTAATAAAAGTGAGATTTATACTGGTTTTGAAATCAAATATTGTTTTGAGAAAATTAAGTATATGGAGACTGTGTTGAAATTTATGATTTTATATGTTATTGAAATTGGGGCTTATGACACTATGGTAGCATGATGGAAAAATTTTTGGGGTTGGCATGAAATATATGAACAGTTTTGGATTGGTCTCAGTATACTGGATTAAATTTTATTCGCCATATTATGCTACTGGAAATTTTATGGGTCTGGTGGTATATTAAACGGTCACTGCAGTGGTGAGGGTTTCTGTGGACTGCCTATGAGAGGGGCACGGTAACTCAATTATATATTTACCTCCCGGAGGAGATGTTGGGTGAAGTATCTCCTGAGGTATGATTTGAGTGCACCTCACGTTCGGGCCACCACGTGAGAGTGAGACTCAACCAACACCAAGGAACGGCTGTTTGTCAGATGTGAAAACATGTTTATGGGTATGGGTCATTGAACATCCTTGGCGGTCTTAGTGGGATACCTTGACGAAGGTACCCACGGGAATGATTCTGGTAGGGGTCAAGTTTAAAAAATTCATAAGCCGGGAAATTTTGATGAAAAGAAATTATTTTGTATAGATTGAAACGAATTTTGTGTTATGAACATTATTGAGATATAACGTTTTTATATTGTCTCCATCTACTCGGCTTTAGATGCTTTTGATGGTAATTGTTTACTCACTAGGATTATTTAATCTCACCCCTCTTCCTATCCATTTTTCAGGCTCAGGACAGTTTGTTGATAGTTGATTAAGACGAGAATTAATCTCGGAGTTGCATCATAGGAAGTAAGGGTTCGTAGCTCTACACCTTCTTGGTTAGTTAGGGGCCCACGTGTCACTGTAAAAGTAATTTTATACTTTAGTTATCAGATTTAAAGTATGTATGAATATATTTAGCTTTTACACCATATTTTTGGCGAGTTTCGGTATTTTCGAAAAAAGAAAAATGACGAAAATGCCCCTGTGAGCTAGAAAATAATATTTTATTATTTTGAATTGGAAACAACTTATGATTTCTTGAAATGCGAGATTTAATAACTGTCGCTCACCGGGGAGATGCGGAAGTTGATGCTAAGCCTTGCGGGGTTTCGATCGGTATTCGGGGTAATGAGTGCTTATCGAGACGTCGCGACGGTTGTCACGGGCCCGATGGGAGTTTCGGGTCGTGACATATTTTGTTCTTAAATGTTAGCTAAGTATTTAAATTTTAATTATAATTTAATTATTTTTATAATTAGTTTAATTTTATTGAGTTATTTTAATTTTATGTTTATTTACTTTAATTTAGCTATTATTTATTAGTTTTTAGGTTATTGTAGGATTTGAGGGAATAGGGTTTAATTTTGGAAAGAAAGGTGTTTGAAGGACTCAAAATTCTGCTTGTACATGCTTTAGTATTTTGACCATAACTCGCACTCTAGATATCCAAAAGATGCGATTCTTATGCCATTGGAAAGCTGAGAGATATGGCTACAACTTTTATGCAGACCACTGTTTCCAGTTCTAGCTTGAAGATAGAGAAAATTACATCGGAACATGACTAGGCGTAATGCTACGAGAATTGCAATTTTAAGGATGATATTTGATGTTTGGGGCCCTTATAACACTTCTAAGCCCAATAGCTAGAGTTAGTAGGTTAACTTATAGAATTTTAGGTTAAGATTGTGAGTATAAGAAGGTTGTTTTAGGAGAAGTTAAAACAGAAAAACCATAAGAGATTTAAGAAGCTAAAAGTTGAGGCTGAAACTTAGAGAACAAGGTTGCAAATATTTGTTTTATTTTTTCCCTTACTTTTATTTTTCTTGTTACTCTTAATGGTTAAACTTCACATATTTTTATTTATCTTTGCAATAATTTGTAGCTAATTTTATTTTTCTAGGATTGTAATTAAACTCACATGTAAACTTAAATTTTAATCTTTTTTTTTTCAATGGAATTGAATTGTTTATTCAATTTATTTTTAATACTTTTAATTGCTTAGCTACCAATTAAATTGATTTATAAACCTAAACATAACTCGAGAGAGGGAGTTTAGTGTAGGTTAAGCTTGGAATAGCATATGATCATATTAATGGATTTATGTTTAAGATAGGGATATACATATATGCCATATGTACTTAGATTTAGAGCTTGAACTTAATGAATTTATTTTAATCTCAATTCACATAGGAATAAAGTGATTTGGTTAAAATAGATATTTTTATAAGACGAGTCAAGAGATCCTTATAAATAATTGAGGACTTTAGGTTAGCAATTCAACCCATTGAAATAAGTTAAGGAAGAGAAGCAAGATTTAGATGAAATGTGAGAGATATTATAATCCTGACTTATTTCTATTGATTTTTATCATATTTTATTTCTGCTTTGATTTTTATTCTTGTTAATTAGTTTTGTTAATTTGTAGTTTAAGTGCCCATTTGGCTTGGCTTATTTTTAGCTTATCTACTACTTAAAAGCAGAAGCTGGGTCAAACAGGATTCCGTACAAAGCTCTTAAAAAAAAGTAATTTTTTTTAAAGAATAAAATCTAAAAAAAAACTTAAAAAAAACTCCAATTAGGAGCTTTGTCTTCTTTTTTTTTTTTAAAAAAAAAGACGTCAGCTTATTAGGAGAGCTATTTTTTTCTAAAAAGATCCTCCCTCTAAAAAAATACTCCCTCTCTCTCTCCCTTTTTGTAAATCATCATTCTAGGGTTTTTATTCATTCTTACAAAAATTAAAAAAAAAGAAGATCCAAAATTCAAAATTGCATTCAAGTATTATTTTTTTCTTTCTATTTTGTTTTTCATTTTATTTTCTATCATTTTGTTAGTACTTTGAAAACTCTCTTTATTAGTTGATATTTCTCAATTTATTGTTTGATATGACAATTATGTGATGTTTATTTATTCTTAACTTCTTTATGGTGTATATAATATTTGATGATTATGATTGAAATAATTAATTAAATAGGTCAATGGTTGTTGAGATAAATTAGATGAAAATTGAAATAATATTTGTTGATTATGGTTGTTGAGATAATATTGTATATGGAGGTGAACTTTGTTAGTAAGGACATCAATAGCTAAACGTGATTTTCTTGAATTATTATTGCTATCTTATACTTCTCTTCTTCTTTTTCAAGTTCTCCTCCATTGTTAGGGTTAAGAGTTCCAGTAGTCGATTCACTACTTTATTTCATCTCTAATTTTTTTTATTTGATTCAATTTTTTCTCTTGATTTTATTTATTTATTATTATTCAATAAAAAATTATTTATAAATTATGTGTTACTTATAAATTATTTGTGGAACTCTTTTTTATGATTTATTATTAATTATAAACTTTATGTTATATGAAAATATTTTTCATATTTCAAAATTTTATTTTAAATAGATAAAAAATAAAATTAATTTTTTCCATTGTGAACAAAGAAATTCTTAATTAATAAAAAGTTGTTTTGCCAAACAACTTATCTATAAAAAAGAGCTTATAAAAAGTAAATTTACCAAACGACTTTAGCTTAATTTTAAAAGCTATTATTTTCCATAAGAGCTTTATAATAGCTTTTAAGTTAAAAAAAAGCCATACCAAACATGCTCTAAGTAATTATTTTCTTTTTGACCATTTGGATAAAATTAAATTGTGTTAATTTTAATACTTTGTAAAATTTTTAGAATAACTTTCTATGGGATCGATACTCTATTTGCCATTATACTATCCTTACGATACGTAAACTTACATGAGTAGAATTATAACTAACAGTAACATGCTATTTTTATTCATTAGGTTTATAATGCAAAAATCATTATTGAGATTCAATTTGAAACCCAATAATCTTATATATATATATTATTAGGGTGGGGGCTTAGAATCTCGAATATATGAGTAAATTATAACAAACCCCTCCCTAAATCTCAAAGTATTACACAAACTCTCTTCTTGTTCCAAAATGGATTAATTACATCTTTGGTGTGCAAACTATAATAAAATTATCAATTTGATATCTAAAGAAAAAAAGTTCACAATTAAGTATTTTAACTTTCATTACATTAAGCAACTTGCACCTTTAACTAGCGCCATTAGTTAGATGGGTGATGCATCTAAGAACATCAAACTAAAATGTGCCACATGTATAAATGCCATATCATTCTTTTTTTTTAATTTTTTTCTAAATTTTGATTTTGAATTAAAAAATAAAAAATAGAAAAAATAATTTATTCAAAAAATGAAAGGGATAGAGAGGGAAAAATGGAAAGGAAGAGAGAGAGAAAGAAGAGTGTCTAGAAACAAAAAGAGTATTGATATACGACTATTGAGCTAGCCTAAGGGAAATCAGCGTCGGATTGGCTTTCCTTGTTGGTCCCATTTGAGTGCTAGAGGGGGGTGAATAGCATTAAAAATTTTCTGCTAAGCCTTTTAGAGCTTGAAGAGCACTTAATCAACTAGATGAAGGGAAGGACTAGAACTTGTTAAAATTACAAGACACCAAGTAAGGAAGGGTAAAGAGAAGTGGACAAGGCAAGACTATTTATAGTGTTTTGGTCCCCTTGACCTACATACTACCTTAATCTTCCAATCAAGAATTTTCAACCCAACTTCACTAAGCTAGTGGAATTAATAGCTTCCACCAAGTTTTTACAAGGTGAACTTCTGTCACGACTCGGAACCTCCCTTGGGCCCATGACAACCGCCCCGATGTCCCGATTTACACTCATTACCCAGAATGCCAATCGTAACCCTGCAAGGCTTACGTCTCAGTTTCTTGCCTTTCCTGTGAGCAATCGTTGTTAAACATTCCATTTTAAACAATTACCAGTCGTTTTCGGCTCAAGTAAACCAAAGACAAAATTTTTTTAAAAGAATTTATAGACAAATATTACTATTCAAAATATTGATTAAAATATAGTATTTTTATATAATACAATATTTATAGAAACACGAGTAAGTAAAATAAATTCATACATACAATAATTTGCAAAGTTATAATGTACAATAATAATTACAATGACAAGTGGCCCATAAATACACCAAGTGTTGGTGATAGTAACCTACTGTCTGTGAGATAGAGGGGTCAACTGGAATCCTCGACAAAATTGGGTATCTACAAGCTACCACAGACCTGAAATATTTGGAAAGGAAGTGGGTGAGATTTTTCAATCCCAATAAGTAAACATACATTATTATAAATATCTAAAGGCGAGTAAAATGGAGGCATGTTTAAATGACAAATCACAAACCATTTCATAAGGTTTTCAATTTATTTCTTAAATCATAAAATATTTGTAATTTACCAAAACAGTTGTTAAGGCTTATGACTTTTATTAAAAATAAGGCTCAAGCCAAAAACTAATCCTCGGGGATACCTTGGCCGAGGCATCTAACCGAGTCCGCCAAGGTTGATAAGATATTTACATGTTAAACACATGTTAGTTTTGAAAACAAGCCATTCCTTGGTGTTGGCCGAGTTACACATTCACGTGGGGGTTCGATGTGAAGTGAGCTCTAACACTACCCCGGGAGTTACCCTCCTCGCCTCTACAACTGGAGTAACTATATAACCGGGTTTACCGTGCCCCTCAAATAGGCAGTCCACGGAAACCCATCACTGTAGTGACTAAACCCACCAATTTTAATAAAATTTCGATAATATAACGTGACTTTTATTTATTTACCCAGCCTGCATAGTAAAAGACAGCTTACGTAAATTGCTAATGCAATTATACAATATAGCCACATATACTCATATATCATAAGCCATTCATAGGAAAATATATTTTTCAAGACAATTGACAGCCTCCAATTACTCAATTTCATGATTAAAAGTTTCTTATTTCAGATAAACAACACAATGAATTTATTTGACACATTTATTTCTAAAACATCAAAAGTCCCATTTTAATCTCATTTTCGTTTCATAAAATACATAAAGATCATTTAAAAATAAACTCTAGATAATTTACAATAATAATAGGTTCACTCACCGTTTGTACCAATTAAATGCTTTCTAGGCGCCCCGATCACTGTTCGTCGGGTACGACTTCCTTGCCTTTACCGGAAGGCTCTCATCCTAGACACATTGCAAAAATTACACAATTCACCACATTGATGCTAAATCACTATATAATTGACTTAAATCCTATACTAATGCATGGTATGAAATGCAATAGCCTAAAACAGCTTACACGCGGTATTAACCTATTTTTGGCACTTTACCCGATAAATTGCTAACGCGCTCCATTTTAGCTCTAAATTGTCCCATTTTCTCTCCAACATTTCTAACAATTAAATATCAGCCAATAACATTCTAAAATCATTAAAATCAGCTCACTTTCCTCCTTGAAAAATTCGGCAAAAAATTGGGACATTAACTCGGTTAATTTTCCACTTTGTTTTTTATCACATTTCACCATTTTTCATCATTTTCTCTTCATTTCTCTTAGAATAAAAATCAGTTCATCATCATTGTACATCATTGAATATTCGACCAAGCATGGGTATTGTGAAAATTTCATGCGTTCTTGCCCGATTTGATTTCTATACACATTTAACTAACTAAAACTATCAATTTAACTAAGAATCAAAGCCTAAAAAATTCAAAATCCTCCCCCTTGATATTCGGCCAGCCCTTGGTATCACTTTTTGATCTCTCTCCTCAAGCATGCTAAATGGAAACAAAGGCATAGGAAAGGTAGAAATCAAGCTAAAGTCGAAAAATCTTACCGTTAGACGCGTAAATGGACGAAAAACGCGA
>NC_030858.1:24805577-24827122 GCF_000208745.1 Theobroma cacao
ATGCTAGACTGAAAGCTGTTGTTGTAAGCAAATTCCACTAACGGTAAGTGTCTATCCCAACTCCCAAGAAAATCCATGACACAAGCCCTCAACATATCCTCCATAGTCTGGATAGTCCTCTCTGACTGACCATCCGTCTGTGGGTGAAAAGCAGTGCTAAATTTTAATTTGGTTCGGAGAGCTTCTTGAAATTTTGGCCAAAATCGAGAAGTGAATCGAAGATCTCAATCTAACACTATAGAAACGGGAACTCCATGTAGCCTCATAATCTCATCTATATAGAGCTGAGCCAGTTTCTCAATAGAGTATGTACTATGGACAGCTAAAAAGTGAGCGGACTTAGTCAACCGATCTACGATCACCCAGCTCGCATCCTTTCCCCTCTGTGTTCGTGACAGTCCCAAAACAGAAGCCATAGTTACATGCTCCCATTTCTACTCAGGAATTGGTAAAGACTGAAGTGTACCTGCTGGCTTCTGATGCTTCGCCTTAACTTGCTGACATACGAGACACTTTGCTATGAATTCTGCTACGTCTCGCTTCATACCTGGCCACCAATAATTCTCCCTGATGTCCTATACATCTTGGTGCTTAGGCAGATGAATGGGCTTCTTCCATAATCGCCTGTCTCAGCTAGTTTCCCTCAGGAACACAAACTCGGTCTCTAAACATCAAGACGTTATTCTCTCTGAATCTGAATTCATTGACTCCCCCATCGGTCAATTTTTGAATTTCTTTTCTTAACTCATCATCAGACCTCTGAATGTCTTTGATTTGATTAAGTAATGAAGGTCGCACAATGAAGCTTGCCAATAAGGATCCATCCTCACCATTTCTCAACTAGACCCCAAGAGATTTCATCTCTAGTAATGCTGGAAAATAACAACTCTGAAGTGTTGCTAAAGACGATGAAGACTTATGACTTAAAGCATCAGCTACAACGTTCGCCTTTCCCGGATGATAGTCTATCACCAAGTCATAATCTTTTATCAACTCCAACCATCGCCTTTGCCTCAAATTAAGCTCTTTCTGAGTCAGCAAATATTTTAAACTCTTGTGATCCGTAAATACCCGACAATGCTCACCATACAAGTAATGCTTCCAGATTTTTAAAGCAAATACCACTGTTGCTAACTCTAAATCATGGGTAGGGTAATTTGCTTCATGCCTCTTTAGCTATCTAGAAGCATAAGCCACAACTTTTTCATCCTGCATCAACACATACCCTAACCCCAACTTAGATGCATCACTGTACACCACAAATTCTTTTCCATTAATAGGAAGTGTTAAAATGGGAGTGGAGGTTAACCGGCTCTTTAGCTCTTGAAATCGACTTTCACACACATCGTCCCACTTAAACTTAACTCCCTTACGAGTTAGACGGGTCAAAGGAGCTGCTATTAAGGAAAACCCCTAAACAAACCTCTGATAATAACCGGCTAATATGAGGAAACTACGAATCTCCGTCACTGTCTTAGGTTGCTCCCATTGTAAAATTGCCTCTATCTTCTTGGGATCAACATATATTCCAGCTCCCGATACTACATGTCCCAAGAATACCACTTTCTGTAACCAAAACTCACACTTCGAAAACTTTGCATATAACTGTCTTTCTCGCAAAGTCTGTAATACTATATGCAAGTGGGTAGCGTGCTCATCATTATCTCTTGAGTAAACCAGGATGTCATCAATGAACACAATAACAAACTTGTCCAAGTAAGGGTGAAACACCCTGTTCATGAGATCCATAAAAGATGCCGGTGCGTTAGTTAACCCGAAAGGCATGACCAAGAACTCATAATGACCGTACCGAGTCCTGAACACTGTCTTGGGTATATCCTGTTCTTTAATCCTCAACTGATGATACCCAGATCTCAGATCAACCTTAGAAAACACTGTAGCTCCCTGTAATTGATCGAAAAGATCATCAATCCTCGGCAACGGATACTTGTTCTTAATGGTCATTTTGTTAAGCTGTCGATAATCTATACATAACCAAAGTGTACTATATTTCTTTTTCACAAATAAAATCGGTGCTCCCCACGGAGATGTACTAGGGCGTATAAAACCCTTGTCCACTAACTCTTGCAACTGTACTTTCAGCTCCTTCAACTTTGCCGGAGCCATTCTATATGGCAAAATAGAGATAGGGGCAGTACCCGAAAGTAAGTCAATGGTGAATTCGATCTCACGATCGGGAGGAAGTCTCGGTAATTCATCAAGAAATACATTAGGGAACTCACTTACTACGCAGACATTCTCTAACATAGGTTCCTTCCTTGATATATCAATCACGTGAGCCAAGTATGCTGGATATCCCTTTCGCACCAATTTCAAAGCTTTGAGGGCCGAGATTACACAAAACGATAATACTCGACTTTCCCCCATAAATACAACTTCTGCTCCCTCTGAACTCTGGAGAATCACTTCTTTCTTAAAACAATCCACCTTTGCTCGATGAGTGGACAACCAATCCATACCCAAGATCAAATCAAAGTCCCGAATCTTCAAAGGAATTAAATCATCTATAAATTTTTCTTCCCCAACTTTAATACCACAGTCTCTATAATACGTATTTCTTACTAACCGCTCGCCTAGAGGAGTATTCACTATAATCTCTTCCTCTAATGGTGACAAGTTCCTATATGAGAATGATGCAAATGATATGCTCACGTATGATCTATCGGAGCCCGAATCTATCAAAAGATGTGCATCTCTATCAAACACAATCATAGTACCTGTCACTGTGCTAAGTCGAACTCGGGCTTCATCCTCAATCACTGCAAAAACCCTGGTCGAAATCCTGGGCTGTGGTTTGGAAGATGGCTGCTCTTGGGTATTACTCCCCATGCTTGACCGTATCACTGGGCCCTGTCTGGACTGTGATCCCGAAGTGTCTCTCCGCGGTATACTAGGACGAGTCGGAGGAGTAGAAGTAGCTACTATACCCTGTCTCAACTGAGGACAATCTCTCTTGATATGCCCATATTGGTCGCATTGAAATCCTCCATAATTACGGCATCTATCCAATCTTCTTGAAGTCCCCCTCTGACTACTCATCACGGGCTGATCAAGTTTAGAAGATCTCGACTGTGACAGCTGAGATGAAGGTCTAGTGGATGCCACAAACGTTGAGGTAGTAGTACTTGTAGTAGATGTCGAATCTCTACCTTTCTTTGAAGACTGACCCGGGAATGTAGGCGGATTCCTTTTCTTTGCAAACTCAACTCGGATCCGTTTATTCTTAGTGGCGAGCTTCTCAGCCCGTAAGGCCATCTACACAACTTCTTTATACGACTCCTTGCCAATCACTATCATACGCTCTCGTATCTCATTACGGAGTCCTTCCCCAAAGTAGTTTACCTAGTCTTGCTCCAATCTCACCAACTCAGGTACATAAGACATCAGCTCGTTAAAATGAGTTTCATACTCCTCAATGGTCATGTTCCCTTGTTTCAAACTCAAAAATTCTCTCTTTTTCTCTTTCTGATAGAAATAGGTGTAGTATTGACCATCGAACTCTCGGAGGAAATTCGTCCAAGTCAGCAGTATAAGGGAGCGAGACTTTACTGAATTTCACCAAGTACGGGCTCTCTGCTCAAATAACCGTGTAGCCACCTTCAATTTCATCTCATCATCTAATCCCATATCTGTCAATGTCTCTGATACCTGAATAACCCAATCCCTAGCTGCGGTCGCATCCAACTCACTAGTAAACGAGACACAACCTAACTATCTAGTTTCCTTCAATTTCTTAGAAATGGAGACATCCGGTGTTTGGGGTGGAATAGGAAGTGGTGGTATTGGGGTTGTTACAGGGAAAACAGCGGGTGGAACTGGACCAGGCTGAGCCTAACTCGTAAGAGCGGTGAGAAAAGCCGCTAATGCTTGAGCTGCCTCGGGTGACATGGCAGGTACGGCAGGAGTAACAACAGGTGGTGGAAGAGGTACAGGAATGTCAGTAGACTCAGTAGTAAGAACTGCTCTAAAAGAAGACGCAACAGATTCCTCTTCTATGGAATCTGGCCGACTCTGTTTGGGGTGACTTCTTCCCCTACCGGTAGATCTAGTGATAGGTGGTAGCTCATGTCAAGGAGACATAATGATCTACAAAAGAACAGAATTGGTTTAGACGACTTAAGACTCTATATGCAACTACATGCAACTAACTAATCTTAACTGGGCCACACTGACATTGTAAATTATTTTAAAATAACTTTAAATCCAAGAACTTTAAAAATCAAAAACTTCTTTTAAAACCATAAGCTTTTAAACCGAAAGCTCTGATACCAACCGAATTGTCACGACCTAAAACCTCCCTCGGGCCCATGACAACCACCGCGATGTCCCGATTTACACTCATTACCCGAAATGCCAATCAGAACCCCGCAAGGTTTATGTATCAGTTTCTTGCATTTCTTGTGAGCAATCGTTGTTAAACATTCTGTTTTAAACAATTACCAGTCGTTTCTGGCTCAAGTAAATCAAAAGACAAAATTTTTTTAAAAGGATTTATAGACAAATATTACTATTCAAAATATTAATTATAATATAGCATTTTTATATAAAACAATATTTATAGAAACACGTGTAAGTAAAATAAATTCATACATACAATAATTTACAAAGTTATAATGTACAATAATAATTACAATGACAAGTGGCCCATAAATACACCAAGTGTTGGTGATAGTAACCTACTGTCTGTGAGATAGAGGGGTCAACTGGAATCCTCAACAAAATCGGGTATGTACAAGCTACCACAGGCCTGAAATATTTTGAAAGGAGGTGGGTGAGATTTTTCAATCCCAATGAGTAAACAGACATTATTATAAATATCTAAAGGCGAGTAAAATGGAGGCAAGTTTAAACGACAAATCACAAACCATTTCATAAGGTTTTCAATTTATTTCTTAAACCATAAAATATTTGTAATTTACCAAAACAGTTGTTAAGGCTCATGACTTTTATTAAAAACAGGGCTCAAGCCAAAAACTAATCCTCGGGGATACCTTGGTCGAGGCATCTAACCGAGTCCGCCAAGGTTGTTAAGATATTTACATGTTAAACACATGTTAGTTTTGAAAACAAATCGTTCCTTGGCGTTGGCCGAGTTACACATTCACGTGGGGGTTCGACGTGAAGTAAGCTCTAACACTACCCTGGGAGTTACCCTCATCGCCTCTACAACCGGAGTAACTATATAATCGGGTTTACCGTGCCCCTCTAATAGGCAGTCCACGGAAACCAGTCACTACAGTGACTAAACCCACCAATTTTAATAAAATTTTGATAATATAACGTGGCTTTTAATTATTTACCCAGCTTGCATAGTAAAAGACAACTTATATAAATTCTCAATGCAATTATAAAATATAGCCACATATACTCATATATCATAAGCCATTCATAGGAAAATATATTTTTCAAGACAATTGACAGCCTCCAATTACTCAATTTCATGATTAAAGTTTCTTATTTTAGATAAACAACACAATGAATTTATTTGGCACATTAATTTCTAAAACATCAAAAGTCCCATTTTAATCTCATTTTCATTTCATAAAATACATAAAGATCATTTAAAAATAAACTCTAGATAATTTACAATAATAATAGGTTTACTCACCATTTGTACCAATTAAATGCTTTCTAGGTGTCCCGATCACTATTCGTCGGGTACGACTTCCTTGCCTTTACTGGAAGGCTCTCCTCCTAGACACATTGTAAAAATTACACAATTCACCACATTGATGCTAAATCACTATATAATTGACTTAAATCCTATACTAATGCATGGTATCAAATGCAATAGCCTAAAACGGCTTAAACGCGGTATTAAACTATTTTTGACACTTTACCCGATAAATTGCTAACGCACTCCATTTTAGCTCTAAATTATCCCATTTTCTCTCCAACATTTCTAACAATTAAATATCAGCCAATAACCTTCTAAAATCATTCAAATCAGCTCACTTTACTCCTTGGAAAATTCGGCAAAAAATTGGGACATTAACTCGGTTAATTTTCTATTTTGTTTTTCTATCACATTTAACCATTTTTCATCATTTTCTCTTCATTTCTGTTAGAATAAAAATCAGTTCATCATCATTGTACATCATTGAATATTCGGCCAAGGGTGGGTATTGTGAAAATTTCATGCTTTCTTGCCCAATTTGATTTCTATACACATTTAACTAACTAAAACTATCAATTTAACTAAGAATCAAAACCTAAAAAATTCAAAATCCTCCCCCTTGAAATTCGGCCAGCCTTTGGTATCACTTTTTGATCTCTCTCCTCAAGCATGCGAAATGGAAACAAAGGCATAGGAAAGGTAGAAATCAAGCTAAAGTCGAAAAATCTTACCATTAGACGTGTAAACGAACGAAAAACGCGATTTCCCCTTTGAATTTTCTAGTTTTCCTTTGGTTTTTCTCTTTTCTTCCTTTCCTCTCTATTTTCTCTCTTGTTCTCTCCTTATGGCCGGCCATCACCTGATGTGGGGTTTAAATGGGCTGATTTTCCATTAAAATAATATTAAACAATTAAACAGTGCCATGTGTCACTTTTCCATTGGCTCATTTTTAAAATTTCATCCTTTAAACTTCAATTTTTCACCACTTAACATACCATAGTTATTCATACGAAATATAAGTAAATCCTATGATTTTGACAAGTTTTGGGTGGTGAAAATTACGGTTTTACCCGAGACAACAAAATTACTGTTTTGCCCCTATGTTCCGAAAATTATTGAAATTGAAAATTTTCACTTCTTGTCATTAAATTATACTCCAAATAGTTAATCTTGGTCAAAAATTTCACTCCATGATCAAATTATTATCTTAGGTGGCAAAATGACGATTTTGCCCCTAAACATCAAAATTTTCAATTTTTCCCCAAATGAACCCTCGAACTTCGAACAATCATTTTTAGTCATTCCTTGATTGTAAAATATTAAATTTCATCCTACGATTGCTATTTGAACTAATTCGAGGTTAAATCAACTTAAGTGTACTGTTAGGTACAATACCGGGTTTCGTCTAGTCTTAGGGACTTTCCTAGCGTAATAACATGCTACTCAGTGCATGTATCTCATGACATGTGTTTATAGGGTCGGGTTCTACAACTTCTAACCCAAGCTCTAATCCCTTACAACAAGCTTTAGAGTGCTTCACGTACTTTAATTTCCTAAGAAAAAGAAGAAAAAGAAGTACAATTAAGTACCTTTACAAGTCTGGACAGTTTACAATCAAGCACAAACACTTTTGCTGGATTTGGAATGAAGAATAAGTGTTTTGGTGAAGAGTATTTGGCTTTTTGCTCAAAGTAGCTCTTTTTAATTCAAAACTTACTTCTTTGACCATTGGAGCTTCCTTTTATACATGGGCAGTCAGATTTTTCTATTGGAGATAGTTTCTAGCAGTTAGAAACAACTCTGATGCACTTCTCGCTGTTATTTTATCCTCTAGTGTTTAAATCCAAAAGGTAGACAAACTTTGGCTAACCGATTACAGACAGTTCTAACTGATTACATCTTTTCTACCTTACACTGTCTTGCTGTTGTGTTCTCTGCTCTAATCGATTACAAGAGGCTCTAACCGATTAAGAGTGTTGGTCCTTATAATATGTGCTAGGGGGGTGAATAGCACACTTTGGCTCTTGACAAGATTGGAAACTAATTTTCAAAACTTAAGGAAACAAAAACAGAGTATAAAATGCATAGCAATTTAGAGTGGTTCGATCCAAGACCTACATCCGCTACCTTGATTATCCAACCAAGGATTTTCTCACAAACTCACTAACAATCTGTGAAATTCACAAGCTTCCACCAAGCTTTTACAATGGCTTTTACCAAGCTCAGCCACAACCTTTTACACTAGTTTTTCACAAGCTCAACTAAAACCTAAAGTGGTTTTCCAAGGCTCAACCACAACCTTCAACAATCAAGCTATCCCAAGCTTGAACAAGATTGTGTGCTAAATACAAATGCAAAGAGTAGGTGTTTAAGTGCAGACAAGTGCAGTGAAGCTTTTTTGGTTTTTCTACTTTTTATAGCTCAAATCTCATTCAAGGCTTCTAAAAACTTGTTTCTTATTGTTGGAAGACCCTTTTATACTTGGAGATGCAACTTTAATGGCAATTTGGCAATTTATATCCGTTGAAAATAGTTGAGGATGAGTTCTAACCGTTAGTCTGTCTTGTAGTGCTCTAGTTCAATTTTCAGACAGAAAGCTCTTAGTTGACTGACTTAGTCGACTAAGTTGATTTTGTTTCTGGTTTGTAGATTCTGACAGAGAGTACTTAGTCGACTGACTTGATTGACTAAATTGATTCTGTTTCTTAAACTCTTCAACCCACCATTTCTCTAATTTGAAATTTGGTCAACTAATGTTCTTCCTTATTTCACCAATAAGCTTCTTCCTTGTTATTTTGTTACATTTTGATGATTTTATCTCTCTTTTTCTTTCAAAAATATTCTTTGAAGAGTCAATAAACTAATTTCATATATTAATTTCCTGCACACTCAAGTAAAGGTATTAGAAACAAATAAATAGGAATGTTTTATTATCATCAAAAACTAATAGAGCCAACAATCTACCCCTTTTTATGATGACAAAACACTCATTGATTAACAGCATAGTGTCATTTTAAATTCTTTTTAGTTTTCTGCAAGAATTGAGGATTGCTCCCCCTAAGTATAAGCTCCCCCTTAGTGTGTGCATATTTTGTTTATTTTATTTCAGCTAGTTTTATTCTCGTCATATAGAAAATGATATTGTATATTTAGAGTATACATATGTTCAACAACATGAAGTGATTTGCAGCATGTAAGTAATAGCATATCATCATTAAATTTTTAGCTTTAAGTGTTGACAGATTTTAATCACTATTCCAGTAGCTGTCAATCAGCTTATTAATTTCAGATTTTGTATATATTATTCATGTTTCAATTGATATGTTATATACACCATCTGTATCTATTTTCAAATAGAAATTATTCACAATACCACAACAAAAATCAATTATCAGTATATAATTCAATACCAATGTAGTAGCAGATTTTGTCAACAGCAGTAAAAATACCAAAGATAGCAAAATATCAGCAGATTTCAATTTTTAGCAGTCAAACATCATAATCATATCAGCATCCATTTGTTAAACAACCATATAGATAACAAGATTAAAACCAAGTGTTCAAGTGCCACCATGGCACAAATAACAGTTAACCAACAAGTATTCCGAAACTACCCTTGGACTATTTTTGCTTCCTATCTCCTATTTTTCTAAGTTCATTCATCTTTGATTTTGTCTTCTTTCCTTTCCTAGGTTCCTTTCTGGTTCCTCTACCCTAACATTTTTTTTTAAATTCTATTCTTCTAGTTCTTGGTTCCTGCACCCATTGTATTGTACTCTCCTTTTTTGTCAGCATCAAAGGGAATGGCTTCTATTAATCTGATGTGTCAGAGGGTGAGAATTCAGTGCTGTAGAAAGGGTTAAGAGGAAACGGAGAGGGCTCTCGGAGAGGTGATGTTTGTCTTGGGGAAGGTTTTGGGGATGGCTTGTCTGAGACAGGGATTGAAGAGAAGGTTGAATTTGGTCTGGATTTCTCTGCCAACTTGGAAGACTTTCTTTTTTTTAGAAAAGTTGTCTTGGTGGCCATAGTCTTCCTGCCTTTAGTTGGTAGTTTTGCCTCAGTTGGTGGTGCTGCAATGGCTTTGGCTTTCCTTGTTTTTGTCTTTACTTTGGTAGTTGATGCAGATTTCTTCCCTTTTCCTACACCTTCACCACCCTTTTGAGTTTCTGTCCTGGCAGTGTCCTTTTCAGCTTTTCCTTCCTTAACCATTTGGTGGAAGATATCCATGATGGAGACTTTCTCTGAGTTTGGAGGAAAGGCCTAGTGTTTCTCTATTTTTGAATCATTTTTGCTTTAAGGTTTAGGGAAGGTTATCTTCGCTGGATGATCAACCCCTTCGTGTGAGTCTTCAGTCTGCTGGAACTGGCATATTTGTAGGTGGAACCTTCAACTTGAATGCCAGAACTTTCAACATGAGGAGTTGATTTTTCTACTGACTTAGCTGAACTTTCAACTCCTTGTTGTACAAGTGTAGCGTTGGATATGGTAGAAGTGTTTGCAGCCACAAGTTTAGATGGCGTGTTTTCCTTTTCCTTCAACTTGTTTTCCAACTCAGTGATTTTATCTTCCATTTTCTGTAGCTTCACTTCTTGGTCAGTCAGCTTACCATCAATCCTCATAAGCAAATTAAAAATCATCTCATTTGAAAATCTAGAGGGGGCTTCTTCAGGTTGAGCAGGTAGGTTATGTTCTTTTCTTGGACCAGTCTTGGAGGTTTTAATGAATCTTTCTCCATCAAGTACATACCCCATTTTAACCAAGCTGCCATACTGAATAGCTTGATCTGTAGTTTTTACTAGGTCCATATCATACCTTTTTGCCCATATTCCTTTTTTCTGCACAAGGGATGTAATCACATTCCCATACAGCAGATTTACCTCATCAAGTCTGCAGGCACTTCTCATTTTCTCAATCAAAAATCTTCCCAAATTCAAAGACACTCCATTGAACGCATGCTTTATCAGCCAAAGGTCCTCGAGGCTGATGTAGTTAAGGCTTCCACTACTGCCTTGTATATTTGCTGCTATGAAATAGTGTAGAATTCTGATCTGAGGGCTGGTTATCAAACTAGAATTACTTTTTGAAAAGTATTTTTCTTTATTTCCAGTGATGATCTCCCATAATGAGGATGGATCATATTTTTCAGGTAGTTCAAATTCACCTTCTTCATACCCTATTTTCAGCAAGTTCCCTAAATCCTCAACAGTCATAACAAACTCTTTTCCATTTAGATAAACATTCAAACCATATTCTACATAGTCATTAAAATCTATTAATTCCTTTCCTTTCAACGTAATTCCAGAATAAAACTCTTTGACCAGACTTGGACTGTAAGATCTATTCTTAAAGGTGCTGTAGCCTTTTAGTTTTAGTTCATCAAAGTACTCAAATAAACTGGTCTAGATTTCTACATTTTCCTTAAAACTCTTCCAGTCAATAAATTTTCCACAAGAGATTGGTGCATTATCGATATTTTTGAATCTATACTCATGCAACTTATTCCTAAATTTTGAAGAAGATAAATTGGTACCTTTGTGGAGTGAAGGCTCTATTTCTTTCTTCTTGCCAATTTTCTGCTTCTTTTCTCTAAGTTTCTCAAATATATCTTTCACTGAACTAGGCATGATTTTCAGTTTCTTCTTCACACTTTCAATTCCTGTTTCTTCCTCCATTGGTCTTTTCCCTTTCTTCTTTTCTGATATTTCTTTGCTCTGAGATGTTTTGGCCATGTTGGTTGCAGAAGTTTCTGAGGGTTTGAGTTGATTTCAAAGGCAAACAGGGAGATTTAGATTTTTGTTTCTAGAGCAACGGGATTCAGGGGAGAGAGGAGGAGAGGTAGTTTACAGTTGTTGCAAAGAAAAACTGCTCACGTTCTTTTAAGTATTGCCCTATTTTATTTCTTAATAATTTCAAACTTCCCTATAAAATTTGGTTATTTACCTTTGACAATTTTCTTCATTCTTTTTGCACTCGGTAAACACCTATTTTTACCACATTTCACTCTTCTTTCTCTATACTCATTGAGTCTTATTATTTAAGGCTATCAAACAACTTTTAGTTGACTAAAAAATCCTTAGTCAACTTAAAGCATTCTGTTTCTTATGAGAAAGCCAAAGGTTTTCTTATAATTCCTTCATACTAATCATCCCTAAATTTCTTCTAATCTCACAGAATTTATCTTCACTTAGAGGTTTGGTAAAAATGTCTGCTAATTGATGTAAGGTATTCACAAATTCAATCTTAATATCATTTTTCATCACATGGTCTCTAATAAAATGGTGTCTAATTTCAATGTGCTTTGTCTTAGAGTGCTTCACAGGATTTTTTGATATATTGATTGCACTTGTGTTATCATAGTATCGGTACATTATGAATAGTTATTCCATAGTCTTTTAATTATTGCTTGATCCAAAGGATTTGTGCACAGCAGCTACCTAATGATACATATTCAACCTCTGCTGTAGACAGTGCCACTGAGTTCTGCTTTTTGTTGGACCAAGACACAAGCATCCTTCCTAAAAATTGACATGTTTCACTAGTGCTTTTCCTATCAGTTCTGCTGCCAGCAAAGTCAGCATCTAAATATCCAACTAAGCTAAGAGTTGAGTTTCTAGAGTACCATATTCCTAGTATGAGGTATCTAAAAATTCTTTTAATAGCTGTTAGGTGTGATTCTTTAGGCTGTGACTGAAATCTAGCACACAAGCACAAACTAAACTAAATATCTGGTCTACTTGCTATTAAGTAAAGAAGAGAGCCGATCATACCTCTATAAAGCTTTTGATCTACATCCTTACCTTTTTCATATAAGTTGAGTTTGGAGGACGGACTCATTTGTAATACCCTGTACTTGATGTGGTGACTAATAAAGCTTATTAGATGCCAATTGAGGTTAATTATAATGTTTAAAAGTGATAAAAGATGAAAGGAACAATTGAGATAAAATATTCCGCACGCGAGAAAATAATAATAAAATAATAATATTTTATCAAAGAAGAATTTATGAGATAAAAAGTGATTTGGAAGTGAATTGAGGCATAATAAGGTATTTTGGGTACCAAGGAGACAAAAGGAGACAAGAGAAAATTTTTGAAATAAAACAATATTTTATTAATAAAATAATATTAAGATATTAATATTTTCTTAATAAAATAATATTAAAATATTAATATTTTATTCAATGTCAGAATTTTTTTCATGAAGGAGAAGTATATGGTCAATCTAAGTGGAGGAGAAGAAGAATGAGAAAATTTTGGAGAAAAAATGACGTTAATGGGGCCGCGTGTCTTTATTAAGTAAAGATAGTAAGGGTAAATAAATATTTTAAATATTACGGGGACACCGCGTTGGAGTACAAACTTCATACTTTCTTTGTACTTGTGTAGAAGAAGATAATAAAAGGAAGTTGGAGTTAAATGAGCGTTGGGAGGACTAAATTAAAACGGAAAGAAACAAAAAAGGCAAAATGGTAATTTTACGTGAAGTTTGGTAAAAGCTTCCAAGGGAAGCTTTGACTCTGAATTTTTTCAGCCCAAAAACCATTCTTATCTCCTCTAGACAGATTTTTTTTCCTCGTCTCCTCCATGCTCCACGCCATTCTTGAAGCTTTCATGCCATTTTCTCTTTATCCATCATGAAATCAAGTTTTCTTCACTTTCCTTTCCATGTTTTCTTTTCCTTTCTTCTCCAAACTTCTTGAGCACTAAATTTATAGCCTTTAACCCCAATTTCCAGCACATCTAAACCCTAGGAACAGAAGAAAGAAAGAGAGGGAAAGGAAGAAACAGCTTGGTTTTGGTGATTCAAGCAAGGAACTGTAAGAATTCTTGTTTTTGGCTTGAGTAGTCTTCGAAAATGAGTTAGTAACTTAGAGAAATGTCTTGTGGCAACAAAGATTGGCTTGATTGGAGAAATATTGGTAACATGTAAGCCAATAAACCCATGGTACATGAAGGACTCAAAGTGGAAAAGGAAAACGGTAAGCTTAACACTATGTTTTAAAGCTACGGTTAGTTGAATATTGTGAGGAGTTACGGTTGTTGAAAGGATCTATTTGCCTAAGCTAGTTGAAANTAAAGCCCAGTCATGCATTCATAATGGCATCATCAACCATTATATACATATATAGAATAACAAATGAACCTTAATGTTTCACATCAAATATCCATATACACATAATTAGACCTCGACCATCAGCGAAGTGACTCTGGGCACGATTGATAACAATTAGTTGCACGTTAAACCTACCGAGCAATGCATAGGGAGGAGCACCTCGTCCTAGGATCCAATCACCTTTAACTCAGAAAACCTAAAACATAAATTTTAAAAAATACGTGAGTACAAACTCAGTGCGTGAACATAGAAGGGGAACAAGCAACGTTAAGGAAGGTTTAGAAATCATGATACACATCTTGAAAACAATGTAATTTAGTTTAGCTCTTATCAAAACACCTCATGTAAACCCAAATGAGTAAATCACTTGATAAAAAAGGTCCATACTCAACAAAGGATTGGAAGAGTGAAAACTTTAATAGCATTCGTGCAATTCAAGTCAAGTAAACGACGGGTCCTAGCTACAGCAAAAAGCCATTCTCATTGCAGCGAGATTTCGACCAGCATTACCCCTCCAAATCCGAGGGATTCTCGCTGCAGCGAGAAATAGAGCACCATGCAAAAGTTTCCTTTTTTTCAAGAAAAAGCCATCCTGCTAAAATGACAAAAAAAATCAACATGAAACGCATAATAATTCCCAAAGTACAACATGCAAGATTCACATGTGCAACACCATATACCATACTCATGAACTTTCTATAACACACATATCTATATATGTATATATATATATATATATATATATATTGTGTGTGTGTGTGTGTGTGTGTATACGAATAATGTTGTGTAATGATATTGACCTGACTATGTGCGAGGGGGAGTGCGAATATGCCGATGCTAACCTGGCTATGTGCGAGGGGGAGTACGTATAAGTCAATGTTGACCCGGCTATGTGCGAGTAGGAGTGCTCATAAGCCGATGCTGACCCAGCCATGTGCTAGTGGGAGTGCATATGAGCTGATGATGATGGGAAGGTGTGTATGGTGATGGATATATATATATATATATACATATATAGATATGTGTGTTATAGAAAGTTCGTGAGTATGGTATATGGTGTTGCACATGTGAATTTTGCATGTTGAACTTTGGGAATTATTATGCATTTCATGTTGATTTTTTTGTCATTTTAACAGAATGGCTTTTTCTTGAAAGAAAGGAAACTTTTTCATGGTGCTCCGTTTCTCACTGCAGCGAGATTCATTCTCGCTACAACGAGAAACCCTTGGATTTTGAGGGGTAATGCTGGTCGAAATCTTGCTACAGCGAGAATGCCTTGTTGCTGCTACGAGGACCCATCGTTTACTTGACTTAAATTGCACGAACGTTATTAAAGTTTTCACTCTTCAAATCCTTTGTTGAGCATGGACCCTTTTTATCAAGTGATTTAGTCATTTGGGGTTTACATGAGGGGTTTTGATAGGAGCTAAACTAAATTACATATTTTTCAAAGATGTGTATTATGATTTCTAAACCTTCCTTAACGTTGCTTGTTCCCCTTCTATGTTCACTCACTGAGTTTGTACTGACATTTTTTTTAAAATTCACGTTTTAGGTTTTCTGAGTTAAAGGTGATTGGATCTTAGGACGAGGTGCTCCTCCCTATGCATTGCTCGGTAGGTTTAACGTGCAACTAAGTATTATCAATCGTGCCCAGAGTCACTCCGCTGATGGTCGAGGTCTAATTATGTGTATATGGATATTTGATGTGAAACATTAAGGTTCATTTGTTATTCTATATATGTATATAATGGTTGATGATGCCATTATGAATGCATGACTAGGCTTTACGAATTGTTTTCAAAGGAATTGTAATTTAGTATTACGAATTTTGAATTTTAAAGGAATATGGATTAATGTATAAGATCTTGTAAGTAGGCTTGCTTGGGCTTGGTGGGCTGAGCCCATTGGGCCTTTGCATCGGTCATAGCCTGAAAATTGGGCTGTGATAGAGTTAGTATCAGAGCTCTAGGTTTAGTTGAATCCTAGGGATTCTTGTGTGGTCAGCGGAGTTTTTGGAGTCTGTGTAGAGTCTTGTCCTTAGATTGTGGGTGCTCAACGCAAGTCAAGGATAGGAGGCTACACAAGCCCTTACTTCATTAGAAACCTACCTGTTTTTACGATGTATAGATGGATGAGTAATCAATACTTGGTTGCGTATAGGTGGACGTGCGCCGATTACACACGCCATGTTTAGAAAAGACGGTAGTCTCGATACCTTTTATAGTACAAGTGAAGGATCACTAGATTCCACTACTCGGAGCTAATATATGCTCAAGGGTGAAAGCGTAACATGTAACTTGACTCGATTTTCGAGTGGATCGGTTCCCCCGAAAGGTAAACTACTATTTAAGAGCTTGAGGAGTCTCGCAAGATTAGTGCTAATGAAATCGATCCGAGGAAAAAGAACATGAATAAGATGGAAAAAAGGATTATTAGTAATTATCATCCTAGGAAGGTATCTGTATCCGTTGTCTGACACTTTCCTCCTGGTTATGGGAGAGGTGTTGTACCTGTTAGTAAGGAGGAATTTGTGGGCTAGCAACAAGCTTGGATTAAAAAAAAATGAGAAAATCTCATAAGGAAGAGGAGGACCCGAAAGAGGATCTGTTGATGTGCTCGGATCAAGGCGACGAGGATCCTAAAGACACTTAATATTTTCGTTGAAGTTCATATGACTTTAAGTATAGGCAAATGCGGTGTAAAGGAAATAGTAGTAGTTACCTATACAAAAGAGTTAAGAGTCGGCTTTTATTTTGTATGACTCAAATGGATTATGCAACAGCTGTTTTAATGACTTGATGTGTATTGGAGTCATTCGATATGATAGAGATAGATTAGCGATATAATGATTGAGGGAGAATACTCACCTTAGTGGCATGGTTGGTCGCCTGGGATAATTATTAAGGATAAACGTAGAAAGTCATTAATGGTACAAACAACTACCAAACTTAATAAAAGATCACCAATTAATCGTGGAAAGGTGAAATTTGAAATCCTAGTTGCAATTACAATTTAGAAGGATATGGGAGAAATCAATGAGGATATAGGTGACACTTAGAATGGATGATGTGATTAAGTCAAGGATTATAAAATTTAAGTTTGGAGGGAGTTACAAAATGATGCCATGACACTATAAGATGATAATTGGGCACAAATATGGAACTTGGGAAAAATGTGAAACCTTGATTTAATAAAGATTGTGAATGTAGAGCGTGGAGAAAGATGAACTATTTTCATGGTCATTTGTACTGAAAGTCAACAAAACTATTTGAGTTACATGACAAAACAGACAATTAATTGTGAATGTAAAGGAATTGTGGAATGTCATAAATGGTGAATAATTTTGTGTGTGGTATTATATATTGAGAATTTGATGCACAATATGGCAAGATTGTCCTAAGGTGAGACTTATGGGTTGAAAATAAATGTTAAAGGATAAAATGAGTTTGAAAATATTGACTCAGCTTAGGGCATATAATAAGCAAAAGAGAAGATATGCCTGGTCGTGAAAATTGTGGCATAGGCTTGGAGGAAAGCCAAATAGTTGAGCATGATCCCTGTAATAACTGTAAAGATGGAACAACTTATTCGTGGAAGAAATTTCCAACAGCCATAGTGCTACAGCATTAACTCTTTAGCACTGCAACTTTGAAACTATCCCATGCCCAACAGCCACGACACTGCAGTACTGACTGTCCAGCTCCATAACGCTAGGGACACCTTTTGTCTAGGATGCATGAGCAAGATGGGAGTGGCACGATAATGAGCTTACAAGCTGAATTATGGTCATTGGTCATTGAACTTTGTTATTTGGGAGTTTTAAATGTTCCAGAGAATGTTTACATGAATGAATTGAAAAGTTTCTTTACACCTTGTATATGGGCATATAATTAAAAGAGAAGTTGAAAGATTCTTGAGATGACTACATTGAGATAAGATATCGTGTGAAGTATTAGGATGGATAATATGTTGACTAAAGGAAAACCTTAAGAAATAAAGTAGACGAGAGATTAAGCCTTGTTAAAGGCTAAAGAGAAACTAAGTGAAGAGTTAGATGAATATATGAGATATGGGTAAGGGATGTCAATACCAAGTGATGAAAGTGTGAATGAAGGATTACAAGGGTGGTATAGCAAATGGGTTTATCCATAATATCGTTATGAGAATTTGCCATTCTTGTCTTGACTCAGCTAAATGAAAAGGGTTAGTAACAACACAAGGCCAATTGTTTGGCACCCTAGAAACCCTATGAAGATGAGTTGGGGATTGAATGGATGAGTACATATTTATATACCTTTAAGAATAAGTGCATGTCTATAGAACGATGTGCTCGAGATGTTAAGGAGCAAATAAGAGACTAAGTGTTTCAAGAATGCACAAACATCTTTGAGAAGAAATTTATAATAATACACGACAAGTATAAAATGTGGAATTTTTGAAACATGCTGAGGAGCCTAACGGCTAAGTCACGGGTTAAGTGATCACATGCGGTGGGACATGAGTTTAAGATAGGTATCCCCAAGGAAATACTCAAGAGTAGTTCTACTATGGATCTTGTGAAAGAAAGCATTAAGTTATGTGGTTACAAAGAAAAAGCCGTAAGCTGAAAGTGAGATTCGCATTGACATTGAAAAGTACTTAAGGCGAACCTTATTTCAAGTCTTGCAGTTTCAAATACAAACTACAGATTGGTCCAGGAAAAATGATGTCATATTAGTATGAAAGAATAGAAACAAGGATGACTTTTAGAGATTGTGGTATTGCATAAGATGCAATGATCCAATAAAGAAAAACCTTTGAAAAATGAACAAGATTATAAAGCATATACGAATACCGGATTACAATTTAATGCAAATGACATTTAGCAAGTGAGATGTGATTAATGACATTGTGATGCAAGGATATATAGTATGATGAAACTCAAGCATATAATTGGAAATGATATAAATGATATGAAGTTGTGCATAAGCATAACAAGAATGTTGACATGCACTATGAGGATTATTATATTGAATCTTGGATAGTGATGGGGATGAATAAAGGAAAATGTAGTCCAAGGCACGTGAACACATGGATCCCTATGCGTAACCAGGGATGTTGACATTTGAAAATGCATGTACACATGTATATGTGAAATTGATGACTTGACCAATTAAAGTGAATAATTGTTCTCAATAATTTGAGATTTGAACTTTATGTATTTGATGAGTTGTATAGATGGTACAACGACAAGAAGTCCCATTGGAAGTTGAACTATGATGATATGAGAAATTTTGGAAAATAATAAGAGAAATGAAATTAAAAGAAATGTGATCCATAGCGTAGGAATAATTGAAGTATGTGGCGTAAATGCAAGATAAATTTGAAGTTTGTGGAAATAATTGAAGGCATTAACCTTTCTCATTGTTGAGAATATGTACAGAAATAAGTATGGCATGTTTGTAATGCTGTAAGCCACATAATAATGTATAGGAATAAGATGAATGAATCAATGTTGAGAAGTTTGTCAAGGAGTGAAATAATAATTGTGATTAAGTATACATAAGTAAGTATAATATGTGATCAAAATCGATATGATTGAGATGGAGTATGGTTCAAATTTAATGATAGTGATAGAGCCATGCTTGGAGTCTCAATATAAGAGATTATGATTGTGAAGGGTACTGTCGATCTGCTTCTAAAGGATAATAATAGACATAAGTGAAGTATTCAAGTTATTTGGAGGTAAACGAGGTGAATAGATTGAAATTCCCTATAAAAGGAGAAATGGAATAAGATCACGGAATGAGATTGATAACTTGACATCGACGTGAATTCGAGGACAAATTCTATTTAAATGGGAGAGACTGTAATACCTTGTACTTGATGTGGTGACTAATAAAGCTTATTAGATGCCAATTGAGGTTAATTATAATGTTTAAAAGTGATGAAAGAGGAAAGGAACAGTTGAGATAAAATATTTTGCATGCGAGGAAATAATAAAAAATAATAATATTTTATCAGAGAAGAATTTACAAGATAAAAAGTGATTCGGAAGTGAATTGAGGCATAATAAGATATTTTGGGTACCAAGGAGACAAAATGAGACAAGAGGAAATTTTTGAAATAAAATAATATTAAAATATTAATATTTTATTCAGTGTCAGAATTTTTTTCATGAAAGAGGAGTATATGGTCAATCTAAGTGGGGGAGAAGAAGAATAAGAAAATTTTGGAGAAAAAATGACGTTAATGGGGCCGCATGTCTTTATTAAGTAAAGATAGCAGGAGTAAATAAATATTTTAAATATTACGGGGACACCGCATTGGAGTATAAACTTCATACTTTGTTTGTACATGTGTAGAAGAAGATAATAGAAGGAAGTTGGATTTAAATGAGTGTTGGGAGAACTAAATTAAAATGGAAAGAAACAAAAAGGGCAAAACGATAATTTTACGTGAAGTTTGGTCAAAGCTTCTAAAGGAAGCTTTGACCCTGATTTTTTTCAGCCCAAACCATTCTTATCTCCTCTAGCAAGATTTTTTTTTCCTCTTCTCCTCCATGCTCCACACCATTCTTGAAGCTTCCATGCCATTTTCTCTTTATCCACCATGAAATCAAGTTTTCTTCACTTTCCTTTCCATGTTTTCTTTTCCTTTCTTCTCCAAACTTCTTGAGCACTAAATTTACAACCTTTAACCCAATTTCCAGCATATCTAAACCCTAAGAGGAGAAGAAAGAAAAAGAGGGAAAGGAAGAAAAAGCTTGGTTTTGGTGATTCAAGCAAGGAACGGTAAGAATTCTTGTTTTTGGCTTGAGTAGTCTTTGAAAATGAGTTAGTGACTTAGAGAAATGTCTTGTGGCAGCAAAGATTGGCTTGATTGGAGAAATATTGGTTACATGTAAGCCAATAAACCCATGGTTACATGAAGGACTCAAAGTGGAAAAGGAAAATGGTAAGCTTAACACTATGTTTTAAAGCCTACGATTAGTTGAATATTGTGAAGAATTACGGTTGTTGAAAGGATCTATTTACCTAAGCTAGTTGAAAATTATTAAGATTGTCTGGCATGTTGTTTGAAAGAAATGGCAAAGGAATATTGTGGATGGAGGATTGAGAAACAAAGTATTGAAAGTTAGATAAATAACGATGCATGTAAACTAGGAAATGATAGAGTGAAAGTGAGAATGATTGTTGCTGCTATATATGTGGATTATGTGTGGAAATATAAGATGGATTTGAGTGGAAATTATTTAGAAAGGTTGAAGTAGACACGTGACATCATAATTAAGTTGTCGGTGATATAATTTAAGGAATTACGTAAGCAATGGATATAAGTAATGTTAGTGAAAAGTGTATTAAAATGTGAGTTAATTGAAGATGGTTTCATGATAAGATGAAAAATATAAATTTGAGTAAGGATTAATTGATTAAAGTGCTGCTCATATACCTATGTAATTAAATATATTGAGTAAGTATTATTGTTAGGAAGTGAAAAGCTAAGGTTAGAGTACTTTGGTGGCATGCTAGAGTAAACATTGAGCAACCGGTCAGTGAAAATAATCAAAGACACCTCTGATCAAATAGCGATGTAATATCTCGCTATCGTAAGGTGAGTGAACTTGCATTTCAAAATCGTTTTAGGAGACATAATTGTATTGGTATGAAACATTGAATGATTTATTTCAACTTGTCTTTAAAAACGTGTGCCTTAGGAACAAGCCTTTGATAAAATATTTTGATGTTGTGAAAATGTGAAATGTGTAATAGGACGGACTTATGTGCTCCTATACTATGTTGATATATATATA
>NC_030858.1:24827469-24882387 GCF_000208745.1 Theobroma cacao
ATATATATATATATATATATATATATATACATATATAGATATGTGTGTTATAGAAAGTTCGTGAGTATGGTATATGGTGTTGCATATGTGAATCTTGCATGTTGAACTTTGGGAATTATTATGCGTTTCATGTTCATTTTTTTGTCATTTTAGCAGGATGGCTTTTTCTTGAAAGAAAGGAAACTTTTTCATGGTGCTCTATTTCTCGCTGCAGCGAGAATCCCTCGGATTTGGAGGGGTAATGCTGGTCGAAATCTCGCTGCAATGAGAATGGCTTTTTGCTGTAGCTAGGACCCGTCGTTTACTTGACTTGAATTGCACGAATGCTATTAAAGTTTTCACTCTTCCAATCCTTTGTTGAGTATGGACCTTTTTTATCAAGTGATTTACTCATTTGGGTTTACATGAGGTGTTTTGATAAGAGCTAAACTAAATTACATTGTTTTCAAGATGTGTATCATGATTTCTAAACCTTCCTTAACGTTGCTTGTTCCCCTTCTATGTTCACGCACTGAGTTTGTACTCACGTATTTTTTAAAATTTATGTTTTAGGTTTTCTGAGTTAAAGGTGATTGGATCCTAGGACGAGGTGCTCCTCCCTATGCATTGCTCGGTAGGTTTAACGTGCAACTAATTGTTATCAATCGTGCCCAGAGTCACTTCGCTGATGGTCGAGGTCTAATTATGTGTATATGGATATTTGATGTGAAACATTAAGGTTCATTTGTTATTCTATATATGTATATAATGGTTGATGATGCCATTATGAATGCATGACTGGGCTTTATAAATTGTTTTCAAAGGAATTGTAATTTAGTATTATGAATTTCAGATTCTAAAAGAATTTGGATTAATGTATAAGATCTTGTAAGTAGGCTTGCTTGGGCTTAGTGGGCTGAGCCCATTGGGCCCTTACGCCGATCTTGGCCCGAAAATTGGGCTGTGACATCATTGGTGTGGAAATTGATTTCAGCTTTAGCATATCGAATTTCTTGAGCATATCATAACTATATCTTTCTTGGTTGATGAAGATTCCTTCCTCACTTTGTTTGATTTGAAGATCAAGGAAGTACTTCAACTCTCCCATCATGCTCATTTCAAATTCACCCAGCATTTCCTTTGCAAAGTTCTTGCATAAAGCTTCATTAGTTGCACCAGATACAATATCATCCACATATATTTGCACAATAATTAAATCATTTATATATCTCTTAACGAACAATGTAGTATCGATGCTACCTCTATCATACCCTTTCTCAACTAGAAATTTTGAAAGCCTTTCATACCAAGCTCTAGGAGCTTGTTTCAATCCATACAAGGCTTTATGAAGTTTGAAAACATGATCAGATTTTCAATGTCTTCAAAACCAGGTGGTTGTTCTACATATACTTCCTCTTGAATTAATCCATTTAAAAATGCACTTTTGAAATCCATTTGGAATAATTTAAAATTCATGAAACATGCAAAAGCTAGCAACAACCTTATAGCTTCAATCCTAGCAATCGAAGCAAAAGTTTCATCATAATCTGTTCTTTCTTCTTGGATGTATCCTTTTGCTACCAACCTAGCTGTATTTCTAACTACATTTTCTTGTTCATCTATTTTTTTAAATACCCATTTTGTACCAACAATAGGGTGATTTGAAGGTCTAGGTACCGATGACCATACATGACTCCTTGTGAATTGATCAAGTTCTTTTTGCATGGCCATTATCCAACTTTCCTCTTTTTCAGCTTCTTCAAAGTTTTTAGGTTCAATTTGAGATATAAAAGCTGAAAACTCACATGTTTCTCTAGTTGCTTTCCTAGTTTTAACTCCTTGTGAAATCTCACAAATTATTTGGTCTTGTGGGTGATCTCTCACAAATCTCCAACTCCTTGGTAAATCATCATGCTGACTTTCTACTCTTTGCAGATTTTCTAGAGGTGGAGTTTCATTTTCTCTTCTAAGTGAGCTTTCTTCATTATTTTTGTTGTTCTCTAAGCTCATTTCCTCCATTTGTTTTTCTAGGACTTCTACATCATCATCATCATCATGAACTTCTTTTTACAATGCATTTGACTCATCAAAAACTACATGAATTGATTCTTCAACGGTCAAGGTCCTTTTGTTAAAAACTTTATAGACCTTTAAGTATAAAGCATATCCTAAAAATATTGCTTCATCACTCTTTGCATCAAACTTCCCTAGGGGCTGTTTTTCATTGTTCAATACAAAGCATTTACAACTAAAACTCCTAAGGTGAGAGATATTTGGTTTCCTACCTTTAAAAAGTTCATATGGAGTCTTTGAAATCAAGGGCCTTATTGAGACTCTAGTAAGAATATAAGTTGTTGTATTTACTACCTCAGCCCAAAGATATTTAGGTAGGTTGTTCTTACATAGCATGGTCCTAGCCATTTCTTTCAAGGTTCAATTTTTCCTTCTCTACAACTCCATTTTGCTGGGGTGTTCTAGGTGCAAAAAAATTGTGATCCAACCCCTTTTCATTGCAAAAATTTTCAAACTCATTGTTTTCAAATTCTCTTCCATGATCACTCCTTATGCTAACTATGGCTAGTCCTTTTTCATTTTCTACTTTCTTACAATGACTTAAGAATGCATGTAGAGCATCATTCTTATAAGCAAGAAAATACACTCAAGTATATCTAGAATAGTCATCAACTATAACAAAGCCATAAGATTTTCCTCCTAAGCTAGTTGTGCTTATTGGACCAAATAGATCAATATAAAGCAATTCAAGAGGTCTAGATGTTGACACAATTTTCTTGGACTTGAAAGATGTCCTAACTTGTTTTCTTAGTTGGCAAGCATCACATATCCTATCATTTTCAAATTTTAACTCAAGCAGTCCAGTAACAAGATTTTTCTTAATTAATTTTGACATAGTATTCATGCTCACATGTCCTAATCTCCTATGCCATAGCCAACTATCATTTTCAGCATTTGCAATAAAACATACTTCACTATTTACTTCAAGATCTTCAAGAAAAATTACATATATATTCTTCAATCTATTTCCTATAAATGAGATTTTATTTGTACTCATATCTATCACTTCACACTTAGTTGAATCAAAGCACACTCTAAATCTTTTATCACATAATTGACTAATACTTAGTAAATTATGTTTTAAGCCTTTAACCAACAACACATGACTAATTTGAGTTTGGAAACTCTTACCAACCGTACCTATACCATGAATTCTTCCTTTTGAATCATCTTCAAAGGATACGATTCCTCCTTTTCTCTTATCCAACTAAGCAAACAACATTTCATATCCTGTCATGTGCCGTGAATAGCCACTGTCCAAGTACCAAGGTTGTTTCTTCTTGAGTTAAGCTTTTGAACATGTCTCTTTTAAGTCCAACTCAACCTATAAAATAGAATTTCAGTTTTTCTTTATAGGTACCCATACTTTGATGGGTCCTTGAGTGTTAGTTGCAACAAAGGATCCCTTAGGAACCCAGATTTTCTTAACTTTCTACACTGTTCTTTTCTTAAAATACTCATATGATAAATGACCTTGTTTACCACAATTATAACATCTAGGTAATGCTTTAGCTGAATTTTTATGGTGGTATACATCTCTTTTTGAGGATTCATTTTTCAAACATTTAAGAGCAGTATTTTCATCAAGAGTTATTTACAAAACTTCAAACTTATTTTCCAGCTCTTGTTTTAAAATCTCAAAGTCTATTTTTGAGTGTTCTAACTCAATTTGCAAAATATTTCTTTGCTCAAAAACAAAAGTAAATTCTTGTTTGATTTGTTCCAAATCATTTTCAAGAAATACAGCCTTTTTCTTTAATGATTTGTATTTTGAAAAAAGTTTTTTAAATTCATCATAAAGGCACTCATACTCATCTTGTAAATCATCATAAGAATTAATGCAAGGGGATGAGGGTACCTCTGTTTCATCCTCTTGTGCCATTAAACAGATGTTTGCTCTTTCCTCAGATTTTTCATCATCAGTTTCAGAGCTTGATGTGTCACTGTTCGACCATGCAACAGCCACCATTGCTTTCTTGGATTTCTTATTTTTGTTGGGGGTTTCATCTTTCAGTAATGGACATTCGGACTTAAAGTGACCAAGTTTCTTGCATTCGTAGCAGATCATCTCCTCCTTTTTGTTGGAGTCATTTTTGTTCCTTATTTTCCATGAAACACCTTGGTCTTTCCTGAAACCTCTTCTATTTAGTTTTCGATTTTTTCTGCTCATTAACTTTTTGAATTTTCTTGCAACTAGAGCTAATTTTTCATCATCATCATAGGAAAGCTCTTCCAGCTCTTCTTTAAGGATGCTGGCTTTAAGAGCATTACTCTTTTTCTTTTCCTTTGCCTCTCTTTGGTCTTCTTCTTCTTCTTCCTTAAGCTCCAGCTCATGAGTAAGAAGAGAACCACAAATCTCATCAAGTGTGATGATGTTAAGATCTTTAGCCTCTCTAATGGCAGTCACTTTTCGTTTCCAAGATTTTGGTAGGCTTCTAAGTAGTCTCTTAACTAATTCATGTTCAGGGATAGGCTTACTTAGCTGACTTAATTTATTTGTGATGTTTGTAAACCTATCAAACATGCTGGTGATGTCTTCACCAGGCTCCATTTTGAACATTTCATAACTATGTGTTAAGAGAGCAATTTTGGACTCTTTTACTTAAGAAGTCCCTTCATGGATTATTCTACGTTTTTTCCACACTTGTTTAGTTGTTGTACAACTTGAGACTTTGTTAAATTCAATGGGGGTTAATGGACAATGCAATGTGTTGATAGCCTTAAAGTTTATTTGAACTTTCTTAGTTTCAACCTCAGTGCATTTAGACCTTGGCTTGGGCATCAACTCATTTGTCACTACATTCATGGTTGAGGGCATAAAGGGTCCATCAGTTATGACATCCCACATTTCATAATCTATAGCCCTAATATAAATTGACATTCTAGTGATCCAATAAGGGTAATTAGAGCCATCAAACAGAGGTAGTCTGTTTGTTGATTGTTCCTCGGCAACTATGGTTTTTTGTTAAGCCATTTGGATTTTCCCAAAGGATGTTAAGCCTTAAAAATAGGGAACTAACTCTGACACCAATTGTTGGTCCCTATAATATGTGCTAGAGAGGGGTGAATAACACACTTTGGCTCTTAACAAGATTGGAAACTAATTTCCAGAACTTAAGAAAACAAAAATAGAGTATAAAATGCACAACAATTTAGAGTGGTTCGGTTCAAGACCTACATCCACTACCTTGATTATCCAACCAAGGATTTTCTCATAAACTCACTAACAATCGGTGAAATTCACAAGCTTCCACTAAGCTTTTACAATGGCTTTTACCAGGCTCAGCCACAACCTTTTACCCTAGTTTTTCATGGGCTCAACTAAAACCCAAAGTGATTTTCCAAGGCTCAACCACAACCTTCAACAATCAAGCTATCCCAAGCTTAAACAACCCTGTAGAGTGACTCCCTCACTCTAAGAATAAAGAGAAGTAGTAAAAGAAAATACCTATAATCATTGGTTGATCTGAGTGGTACAAGATTGTGTGCTAAATACAAATGCTAAGAGTAGGCATTTAAGTGCAAACAAGTGCAGTGAAGCTTTTCTGGTTTTTCTACTTTCTATAGCTCAAATCTCATTCAAGGCTTTTAAAAACTTGTTTCTTATTGTTGGAAGACCCTTTTATACTTGGAGATGCAACTCTGATGGCAGTTTGCCAGTTTATATCCATTGAAAATAGTTGAGGATGAGTTCTAGCCGTTAGTCTATCTTGTAATGCTCTGGTTCAATTTGCAGACAGAAAGCTCTTTGTAAAACCCGACCCTATAAACACATGTCATGACATACATGCACTGAGTAGCATGTTATTACGCTAGGAAAGTCCCTAAGAATAGACGAAACCCGGTATTGTACCTAACAGTACACTTGAGTTGATTTAACCTCGAACTAGTTCAAATAGGAATCATAGGATGAAATTTAATATTTTACAGTCCAGGAATGACTAAAAATGATTGTTTGGAGTTCGAGGGTTCATTTGGGGAAAAATTGAAAATTTTGATGTTTAGGGGCAAAATCATCATTTTGCCACCTAAGATAATAATTTGATCATGGAGTGAAATTTTTGACTAAGATTAACTATTTGGAGTATAATTTAATGATAGGAAGTGAAAATTTTCAATTCCGGCCATTTTAGGCACATAGGGGCAAAACGGTAATTTTATCGTCCCGGGGTAAAAATCGTAATTTTCACCACCCAAAACTTGTCAAAATCATATGATTTACTTATTTTTTGTATGAATAACTATGGTATGTTAAGTGGTAAAAAATTAAAGTTAAAAAGATGAAATTTAAAAAATGGCCCAATGGAAAAGTGACACATGGCACTTTTTAATTGTTTAATATTATTTAAAGGAAAATCAGCCCATTTAAACCCCACATCAGGTGATGGCCGGCCATAAGGAGAAAAGAAGAGAGAAAATAGAGAGGAAAGGAAGAAAAGAGAAAAACCAAAGGAAAACTAGAAAATTCAAAGGGGAAATCGCGTTTTTCGTCCGTTTACGCATCTAACGGTAAGATTTTTCGACTTTAGCTTGATTTCTACCTTTCCTATGCCTTTGTTTCCATTTAGCATGCTTGAGGAGAGAGATCAAAAAGTGATACCAAGGGCTGGCCGAATTTCAAGGGGGAGGATTTTGAATTTTTTAGGTTTTGATTCTTAGTTAAATTGGTAGTTTTAGTTAGTTAAATGTGTATAGAAATCAAATTGGGCAAGAAAGTATGAAATTTTCACAATACCCACCCTTGGCCGAATATTCAATGATGTATAATGATGATGAACTGATTTTTATTCTAAGAGAAATGAAGACAAAATGATGAAAAATGGTTAAATGTGATAGAAAAACCAAGTGGAAAATTAACCGAGTTAATGTCCCATTTTGACCGAATTTTCCAAGGAGGAAAGTGAGCTGATTTTGATGATTTTAGAAGGTTATTGGCTGATATTTAATGGTTAGAAATGTTGAAGAGAAAATGGAACAATTTATAGCTAAAATAGAGCGCGTTAGCAAATTATCGGGTAAAGTGCCAAAAATAGGTTAATACCGCGTTTAAGCTATTGTAGGCTATTGCATTGCATACCATGCATTAGTATAGGATTTAAGTCAATTATATAATGATTTAGCATCAATGTGGTGAATTGTGTAATTTTTGCAATGTGTCTAGGAGGAGAGCCTTCCGATAAAGGCAAGGAAGTCGTACCCGACGAACAGTGATCGGGGCACCTAGAAAGCATTTGATTTGTACAAACGATGAGTAAACCTATTATTATTGTAAATTATCTAGAGTTTATTTTTAAATGATCTTTATGTATTTTATGAAATGAAAATGAGATTTAAATGGGATTTTTGATGCTTCAGAAATAAATGTGACAAATAAATATATTGTGTTGATTATCTAAAATAAGAAATTTTTTATTATGAAATTGAGTAATTAGAGGCTGTCAATTGTCTTGAAAAAAATATATTTCCTATGAATGGCTTATGATATATGAATATATGTGGCTATATTTTATAATTGCATTGGGAATTTATGTAAGTTGTCTTTCACTATGCAGGCTGGGTAAATAAATAAAAGCCATGTTATACTGTCAAAATTTTATTAAAATTGGTGGGTTTAGTCACTGCAGTGACTAATTTCCATGGACTGCCTATTAGAGGGGCACGGTAAATCCGGTTATATAGTTACTGCGGTAGTAGAGGCGAAGAGGGTAACTCCCGAGGTAGTGTTAGAGTTGACTTCACGTCGAACCCCCACGTGAATGTGTAACTCGGCCAACGTCAAGCAACGGCTTGTTTTCAAAACTAATATGTGTTTAATATGTAAATATCTTAACAACCTTGGCGGACTCGGTTAGATGCCTCGATCAAGGTATCCCCGAGGTCTAGTTTTGGCTTGAGCCCTATTTTTTTTAATAAAAGTCATAAGCCATAACAACTGTTTTGGTAAATTACAAATATTTTATGGTTTAAGAAATAAATTGAAAACCTTATGAAATGGTTTGTGATTTATTGTTTAAACTTGCCTCCATTTTACCCGCCTATAGATATTTATAATAATGTTTGTTTACTTATTGGGATTGCAAAATCTCACCCACCTCTTTTCCAAATATTTCAGGCCTGTGGTAGCTTATAGATACCCGATTTTGTCGAGGATTCCAGTTGACCCCTCTGTCTCACAAATAGTAATTTACTATCACCAACACTTGGTGTATTTACGGGCCACTTGTCATTGTAATTATTATTGTACATTATAACTTTGTAAATTATTATATGTATGAATTTATTTTACTTCCACGTTACAAAAGATTTTTACACATGTTTCTATAAATATTGTTTTATATAAAAATGCTATATTTTAATCAATATTTTGAATAGTAATATTTGTCTATAAATCCTTTTAAAATAATTTTGCCTTTTGATTTACTTGAGTTGGAAACGACTTGTAATTGTTTAAAATGGAATGTTTAACAATGATTGCTCACAAAAAAGATAAGAAACTGATACGTAAGCCTTGCGGGGTTTTGATTGGCATTCCAGGTATTCAATGTAAATCGAGACGTCGCGACGGTTGTCGTGGGCCCGAGGGAGGTTCCGGGTCGTGACAATTCAGTTGGTATCAGAGCTTTCGGTTTAAAAGCTTATGATTTTGAAAGAAGTTTTTAATTTTTAAAGTTCTTGGATTTAAAGTTATTTTAAAATAATTTACAATGTCAGTGTGGCCCAGTTAAGATTAGTTAGTTACATGTAGTTGCATATAGAGTCTTAAGTCGTCTAAACCAATTCCGTTCTTTTGTAGATCATTATGCCTCATCGATGTGAACTACAACCTATCATTAGATCTACCGGTAAGGGAAGAGGTCGCCCTAGACAGAGTCGACCGGATTCCATAAAAAAGGAGTCGACTGCGTCTTCTTTTAGAGCAGTTCCTACTACTGAGTCTACTGACATTCCTGTACCTCCTCCACCACCTGTTGCTACTCCTGGCGTACCTGCCATGTCACCCGAGGCAGCTTAAGCATTAACGACTTTTCTCGTTACTCTTACGAGCCAAGCTCAAGCTGGTCCAGTTCCACCCGTTGTTTCCCCTGTAACAGCCCTAATACCACCACCTCCTATTCCACCCTAGACACCGGACGTTTCCATTTCTAAGAAATTGAAAGAAGCTAGACAGTTAGGTTGCGTCTCGTTTACTGGTGAGTTGGATGCGACTGCAGCTAGAGATTGGGTTATTCAAGTATCGAAGATACTAGCAGATATGGGATTAGATGATGAGATGAAATTGAAGGTGGCTACACGGTTATTTGAGAAGAGAGCCCGTACTTGGTGGAGTTTAGTAAAGTCTCTCTCTTTTATACCGCTGACTTTGATGGATTTCCTTTGAGAGTTCGATGGTCAGTACTACACCTATTTCCATCAAAAAGAGAAAAAGAGAGAATTTCTGAGCTTGAAACAAGGGAACATGACCATTGAGGAATATGAGACTCATTTTAACGAGCTGATGTCTTATGTACCTGAGTTGATGAGATTGGAGCAAGACTAGGTAAACTACTTTGAGGAGGGACTCCGTAATGAGATACGAGAGCGTATGATAGTGACTAGCAATGAGTCATATAAGGAAGTTGTGCAGATGGCCTTACGGGCTAAGAAGCTTGCCACTGAGAATAGACGGATCCGAGCTGAGTTCGCAAAGAGAAGGAATTCACCTACGTTCTCGGGGTCAATCTTCAAAGAGAGGCAGAGATTCGACATATACTTCAGGAAGTACTACCTCAGCGTTTGTGGCATCCACTAGACCTCCATCTCAGCAGTCACAATCGAGATCTTCTAGATTTGATCGGCCAGTGATGAGTAATTAGAGGGGGACTTCAGGAGGATTGGATAGATACCGTAATTGTAGAGGATTTCATGTTGGGTCATGTAGAAAGCTTGTAAGATGTTTTCAATGTGGCCAACAGGGGCATATTCAGAGAGATTGTCCTCAGTTGAGACAAGGTACAGTAGCTACTTTTATTCCTCCGACTCTTCCTAGTATACCGCAAAGAGACTTCGGGATCATAGTCTAGATAGGGCCCAATGATACAGTCAGGCATGGGGAGTAATACCCCAAAGCAACCATCTTCTAGACCGCAGCCCCAGATTTCAACCAGGGTTTTTGCAGTGACTGAGGATGAAGCCCGAGTTCGACCTAGCACAGTGACAAGTACTATGATTGTGTTTGATAGAGATGCACATGTTTTGATAGATTCGGGCTCCGATAGATCATACGTGAGCATATCATTTGCATCATTCTCATATTTGAACCTATCACCATTAGAGGAAGAGATTATAGTGCATACTCCTCTAGGCGAGCGGTTAGTAAGAAATACGTATTATAGAGACTGTGGTATTAAAGTTGGGGAAGAAGAATTTATGGGTGATTTAATTTCTTTGGAGATTCGGGACTTTGATTTGATCTTGGGTATGGATTGGTTGTCCACTCATCGAGCAAAGGTGGATTGTTTTAAGAAAGAAGTGATTCTCTAGAGTTTAGAGGGAGCAGAAGTTGTATTTACGGGGGAGCGTCGAGTATTACCGTTTTATGTAATCTCGACCCTCAAAGCTTTGAAATTGGTGCGAAAAGGATATCTGACATACTTGGCTCACGTGATTGATATATCGAGGGAGGAACCTAAGTTAGAGAATGTCCCCGTAGTAAGTGAGTTCTTTAATGTATTTCCTGATGAATTACCGGGACTTCCTCCCGATCGTGAGTTCGTATTCACCATTGACTTACTTTCGGGTACTGCCCCTATCTCTATTCCTCCATATAGAATGGCTCTGGCAAAGTTGAAGGAGTTGAAAGTACAATTGCAAGAGTTAGTGGATAAGGGTTTTATACGCCTTAGTACATCTCCGTGGGGAGCACCAGTTTTATTTGTGAAAAAGAAAGATGGCACACTTCGGTTATGTATAGATTACCGATAGCTTAACAGAATGACCATTAAGAAGAAGTATTTGTTGCCGAGGATTGATGATCTTTTCGATCAATTACAGGGAGCTAAAGTGTTTTCTATGGTTGATTTGAGGTCTGAGTATCATTAGTTGAGGATTAAAGAATATGATGTACTTAAGACAGCGTTCAGGACTTGGTACGGTCATTATGAGTTCTTGGTCATGCCTTTCGGGTTAACTAACGCATCGGCAGCTTTTATGGATCTCATGAACAAGGTGTTTCACCCTTACTTGGACAAGTTTGTTATTATGTTCATTGATGACATCCTGGTTTACTCGAGAGATAATGATGAGCACACTACCCACTTGAGTATAGTATTACAGACTTTGCGGGAAAGACAGTTGTATGCAAAGTTTTTGAAGTGTGAGTTTTGGTTACAAGAAGTGGTATTCTTGGGACACGTAGTATCGGGAGCTGGAATATATGTTGATCCCAAGAAGATAGAGGCAAGTTTACAATGGGAGTAACCAAAGACAGTGACGGAGATTCATAGTTTTCTCGGATTAGTCGATTATTATCGGAGATTTGTTCAAGGGTTTTCCTTAATAGCAGCTCCTTTGACCCGTCTAACTCATAAGGGAGTTAAGTTTAAATGGGACGATGTGTGTGAAAGTCGATTTCAGGAGCTGAAGAACCGGTTAACATCTACTCTAGTATTAACACTTCTTGTGAGTGGTAAGGGATTTGTAGTATATAATGATGCCTCAAAGTTGAGGTTGGGGTGTGTATTGATGTAGGATAAAAAAGTTATGACTTATGCTTCTAGATAGCTAAAGAGGCATGAAGCAAATTACCCTACCCATGATTTGGAGTTAGCAGCAGTGGTGTTTGCTTTAAAAATCTGGAGGCATTACTTGTATGGTGAGCATTGTCGGGTATTTACGGATCACAAGAGTTTAAAATATTTGCTCACTCAGAAGGAGCTTAATTTGAGGCAAGGCGATGGTTGGAGTTGATAAAAGATTATGACTTGGCGATAGATTATCATCCGGGAAAGGTGAACGTTGTAGCTGATGCCTTAAGTCGTAAGTCTTCATCGTCTTTAGCAGCACTTTAGAGTTGTTATTTTCCAGTATTACTAGAGATGAAATCTATTAGGGTCTAGTTGAGAAATGGTGAGGATCGATCCTTATTGGCAAGCTTCATTGTGCGACCTTCGTTAATCAATCAGATCAAGGACATTCAGAGGTCTGATGATGAGTTAAGAAAAAAAATTCAAAAATTGACCGATGGGGGAGTCAGTGAGTTCAAATTCAAAGAGGATAATGTCTTGGTGTTTAGGGTTCGAGTTTGTGTTCCTGAGCAAAACCAGCTGAGACAGGCGATCATGGAAAAAGCCCATTCATTTGCCTATGCATTACATCCGGGAAGCACCAAAATGTATAGGACTATCAGGGAGAATTATTGGTGGCCAGGTATGAAGCGAGACTAGCAGAATTCGTAGCAAAGTGCCTCGTATGTCAGCAGGTTAAGGCGGAGCATCAGAAGCCAGCAAGTACACTTCAGTCTTTACCTATTTTCGAGTGGAAATGGGAGCATGTAACTATGGATTTTGTTTTGGGACTGCCGCAAACACAAAAGGGAAAGGATGCGATTTGGGTGATCGTAGATCAGTTGACTAAGTCCGCTCACTTTTTAGCTATCCATAGTACATACTCTACTGAGAAGTTGACTCAGCTCTATATAGATGAGATTGTGAGGCTACATGGAGTTCCCGTTTCTATAGTGTCAGACCGAGATCCTTGATGCACTTCTCGATTTTGGCCGAAATTTCAAGAAGCTCTCGAAACCAAATTGAAATTTAGCACTGCTTTTCACTCACAGACGGATGGTCAATCAGAGAGGACTATCCAGACTATGGAGGATATGTTGAGTGCTTGTGTCATGGATTTTCTTGGGAGTTGGGATAAACACTTGCCGTTAGTGAAATTTGCTTACAATAACAGGTTCTAGTCTAGCATTGGTATGGCACTGTACGAAGCTTTATATGGAAGGAAATGTCGTACTCCACTTTGTTGGGATGAAGTGGGTGAAAGAAAGTTAGTTAGTGTGGAATTGATTGATCTAACTAATGACAGGGTCAAGGTTATACGAGAGAGGCTAAAGGTAGCCCATGATAGGCAGAAGAGCTATGCAGATAAACGGAGAAAAGATTTGGAATTTGAGATCGATGATAGAGTTTTTCTTAAGGTTTCTCCGTGGAAAGGTGTGATTTGACTTGCGAAGTGGGAAAAGCTTAACCCGAGGTATATTGGACCATTCAGAATCATTGAGAGAATTGGACCAATGGCTTATTGGTTAGAACTACCTCCGGAGTTAGATCGGATCCACAACGTTTTCCATGTCTCCATACTTAAGAAATATGTACTAGATCCCTCCCACAATCTTGAAGCACCTCCGATCGAGTTGCATGATGATTTGAAGTTCGAAGTGCAACCTGTGAGTATCTTGGATCGAAAGGATCGAGTATTGAGGAACAAGAGTATTTCAATGGTCAAAGGGTTGTGGAAAAGTGCTCGAATGGAGGAAATGACATGGGAAGTAGAGCATCAGATGATGAACCAATACCCGCATCTATTTGTCGAATCTGGTAAGTGAAATTTTGAGGTCAAAATTTTATTTTAAGTGGGGTAGAATTGTAAAACCCGACCCTATAAACACATGTCATGACATATATGCACTGAGTAGCATGTTATTACGCTAGGAAAGTCCCTAAGAATATACGAAACCCGATATTGTACCTAACGGTACACTTGAGTGGATTTAACCTCAAACTAGTTCAAATAGGAATCGTAGGATGAAATTAAATATTTTACAGTCCAAGAATGACTAAAAATGATTGTTCGGAGTTCAAGGGTTCATTTGGGAAAATATTGAAAATTTTGATGTTCAGGGGCAAAATCATCATTTTGCCACCTAAGATAATAATTTGATCATGGAGTGAAATTTTTGACCAAGATTAACTATTTGGAGTATAATTTAATGATAGGAAGTGAAAATTTTCAATTCTGGCAATTTTTAGAACATAGGGGTAAAACGGTAATTTTGTCACCCCGAGGTAAAAATCGTAATTTTCACCACCTAAAACTTGTCAAAATCATAGGATTTACTTATTTTTAGTATGAATAACTATGGTATGTTAAGTGGTGAAAAATTGAAGTTTAAAGGATGAAATTTTAAAAACGGCTTAATGGAAAAGTGACACATGGCACTTTTTAATTGTTTAATATTATTTAAAGGAAAATCAGCCCATTTAAACCCCACATCAGGTGATGGCCAGCCATAAGGAGAAAAGAAGAGAGAAAATAGAGAGGAAAGGAAGAAAGGAGAAAAACCAAAGGAAAACTAGAAAATTCAAAGAGGAATTCGCGTTTTTCTTCCGTTTACGCGTCTAACGGTAAGATTTTTTGACTTTAGCTTGATTTCTACCTTTCCTATGCCTTTGTTTCCATTTAGCATGCTTGAGGAGAGAGATCAAAAAGTGATACCAAGGGCTGGTCGAATTTCAAGGGGGAGGATTTTGAATTTTTTAGGTTTTCATTCTTAGTTAAAATGGCAGTTTTAGTTAGTTAAATGTGTATAGAAATCAAACTGGGCAAGAAAGCATGAAATTTTCACAATACCCACCCTTGGCCGAATATTCAATGATGTATAATGATGATGAACTGATTTTTATTTTAAGAGAAATGAAGAGAAAATGATGAAAAATGGTTAAATGTGAGAGAAAAACCAAGTGAAAAATTAACCGAGTTAATGTCCCATTTTTGACCGAATTTTCCAAGGAGGAAAGTGAGCTAATTTTGATGATTTTAGAAGGTTATTGGCTGATATTTAATGGTTAAAAATGTTGGAGAGAAAATGGGACAATTTAGAGCTAAAATAGAGCGCGTTAGCAAATTATCGGGTAAAGAGCCAAAAATAGGTTAATACTGCGTTTAAGCCATTTTAGGCTATTGCATTGCAAACCATGCATTAGTATAGGATTTAAGTCAATTATATAATGATTTAGCATCAATGTGGTGAATTGTGTAATTTTTGCAATGTGTCTAGGAGGAGAGCCTTTTGGTAAAGGCAAGGAAGTCGTACCCGACGAACAGTGATCGGGGCACCTAAAAAGTATTTAATTTGTACAAACGGTGTGTAAACCTATTATTATTGTAAATTATCTAGAGTTTATTTTTAAATGATCTTTATGCATTTTATGAAATGAAAATGAGATTTAAATGGGATTTTTGATGTTTTAGAAATAAATGTGACAAACAAATATATTGTGTTGATTATCTAAAATAAGAAACTTTTGATTATGAAATTGAGTAATTGGAGGCTGCCAATTGTCTTGAAAAAAATATATTTCCTATGAATGGCTTATGATATATGAATATATGTGGCTATATTTTATAATTGCATTGGAAATTTATGTAAGCTGTCTTTCACTATGTAGGCTGGGTAAATAAATAAAAGTCACGTTATACTGTCAAAATTTTATTAAAATTGGTGGGTTTAGTCACTGCAGTGGTGGATTTTCGTGGACTGCCTATTAGAGGGGCACGGTAAACCCGGTTATATAGTTACTCCGATAGTAGAGGCGAGGAGCGTAACTCCCGGGGTAGTGTTAGAGTTCACTTCACGTCGAACCCCCATGTGAATGTGTAACTCGACCAACGCCAAGGAACAGCTTGTTTTCAAAACTAACATGTGTTTAATATGTAAATATCTTAACAACCTTGGCGGGCTCGATTAGATGCCTTGGCCAAGGTATCTCCGAGGACTAGTTTTGGCTTGAGCCCTGTTTTTTTTAATAAAAGTCATAAGCCTTAACAACCGTTTTGGTAAATTACAAATATTTTATGGTTTAAGAAATAAATTGAAAACCTTATGAAATGGTTTGTGATTTCTTGTTTAAACTTGTCTCCATTTTACTCGCCTTTAGATATTTATAACAATGTCTGTTTACTCATTGGGATTGCAAAATCTCACCCACCTCCTTTCCAAATATTTCAGGCTTGTGGTAGCTTGTAGATACTCGATTTTGTCGAGGATTCCAGTTGACCCCTCTATCTCACAAACAGTAGGTTACTATCACCAACACTTGGTGTATTTACGAGCCACTTGTCATTGTAATTATTATTGTACATTATAACTTTGTAAATTATTGTATGTATGAATTTATTTTACCTCCACGTTACAAAAGATTTTTACACGTGTTTCTATAAATATTATTTTATATAAAAATACTATATTTTAATCAATATTTTGAATAGTAATATTTGTCTATAAATCCTTTCAAAATAATTTTATCTTTTGATTTACTTGAGCCAAAAATGACTGGTAATATTTAAAACGGAATGTTTAATAACGATTGCTCACAGGAAAGGCAAGAAACTGATACATAAGCCTTGCGGGGTTCCGATTGGCATTTCGGGTAATGAGTGTAAATTGGGACGTCGTAACGGCTGTCGTGGGCCCGAGGGAGGTTCCGGGTCGTGACACTCTTAGTCGACTGACTTGGTTGACTAAGTTGATTCTGTTTCTGGTTTGCAGATTTTGGCAAAGAGTACTTAGTCGACTGACTTGGTTGACTAAATTGATTCTGTTTCTTAAACTCTTTAGCCCGCCATTTCTCTAATTTGAAATTTGGTCAACTAATGTTCTTCCTTGTTTCACCAATAAGCTTCCTCCTTGTTATTTAATTTCATTTTGATGATTTTATCCCTATTTTTCTTTCAAAAATACTCTTTGAAGAGTCAATAAATTAATTTCATATATTAATTTCCTGCATACTCAAGTAAATGTATTAGACACAAATAAATGGGAATGTTTTATTATAATCAAAAGCTAATGGAGCCAACAAAGAGTTCTCTATCTTCATACTTCTCTTCTTCAACAGAATTTCTCTAACTAGTTATGGCAAGCTTTAACTGATTACAAACTTTCTATTTTCAATTCTTTACACAAAAGTCTTTCTTTAATTGGTCATAACTTCCGCTAACTGATTGAGGCTTTACTTCTTTCAGTCATAACTGATTAAAATTAGCTTTAATCGACTAGAAGATCTTCAAATTTTGAACTTTTCCATTTTGGCTCCCTTCAACGGTCAACAATATTTTCAAACTTGTTTTTGGCACTTAAAGATACTAAGACCTTATGCTCTAACCGATTAACCAAACCTTTTAACCGATTAGCATATTTCTGTTAAGCGTATAAAATCAAATCTTGCACACTTAAATAGTGAAGTTAAACATTAATGAATGAGGAATGTTTTGTTATCATCCAAAACATATAGAGTCAACATTTTCCCCCTTTTTTGATGATGACCAAGCACCCCCAGATTAAGAGTGCAATGTCTATAAATGAAAAGAAGATTTTGTGCAGTTTTAAGAATTTCTCCCTTTAAATATGTGCTCCCCATAAATATGTGCTCCCTCTAAATATATGCTCTAATTAAATTATCCAACATAAAGCCATTCAAGCACCGGAGCATAAATATGTACATATTCAACATTCAACCATTTAGTATAAGTTCAACATAAGAATATAAGAACTCAGCACAATATAACCACATAACCCAAAAAAAAAAATTGTTCAGCACATAACACCATCATAAAACATATAAACCACACATTGTTCAGCACATAACATGATCATAAAACATATAAACCACACAACCATTGTTAATATAGTTCAGCACAAATCAAATTAAACCAAAATACCAAAGCAGAGATAATAGAAGCATTCCTATTAGCTCAACTTCCTAATCTTATTTTCTTGTCTTCCTATTTCTCTCCCCATTTTTGACATCATCTAAAAAGGGTTCCTAATCTGAATCAGATGAAGGTGAGGATTCGTAAGTTCCAAAATGAACATAAAGAGGTTTGGAAGAGCAGCGAGAAGGAAAGTCTAATGGAATAAGCTAGGGGTCTGCAGATTTAAAGAACTGTTGGGTGGAAGTCAATGCCAATCTTCCAGACTTTCTTCTTCTGAAGGTTTTGGTCTTAGTGGCCATAGTTTTCTTACATTTACCAGTAATTTTCTTAGCTACAAGATTAATGTCAGTAGCATTACCCTTTTCTAGATGTGTTTTTTTTTTTGCAGTTTGTTTTGTTTCTAGTGGAGTTGACTGAGCTTCTTGATGCATCCTTACCTGTTGGTGTGCTTGGTCATCTTTAGCTTCATTGATGATATCTCTTATAAAGGGAAAAATGAGAATCTTTTTAGATTTTGCAAGAGAGCTCACAACACTTTTTTCAGCCTTTGAATGTTCTTTTTCAACTTGGGGTTTTTTCTCTTTTTCTTTTTTTTCCTTATGCTTTTTAGTGGATGGTTGTTTTTCTTTTTCCTGTTCTTCTTGTTCAGCACTCTTCTTTCTAGATTCATCAATTCCAGCTTGAGTCACATTTGGATATTTAGGTATTTCCTTTTCAGTTTCCCTACCATGACTAAAAGTAGCACTTTCAAATTGATTCGTAGCAACCCTTTCACTTGACTGACTTGCAATAGAGACAAGGGCTTTAGGAACTTTGGTTTCCTTAGCTAGATTTATTATAGCTTCAAGCTATTGAAGTTTTTCTTCAATCTTTACTATCTTGTCAACTAGATTAGTCAACTTCCTATCAATTCTTATCAAGAGATTAAGTATCATGTCAGTCTGAAATGGTAGTTGATATGCCTTGGTGAAAGGTGTTGAATAACTGCTAGTTAGAAAGGGCAGAGGTGTACCTTTTTGTGATCTTAATACATTCATTTCTCTTTATCTTGTACCCCATTTTTTAGTACACTACCTAGGTATATTCACTGATCCTTATTCTTCATAAGATCATGTTGAAACTTCCACTCCAAATTCCCTTTATTCATAAGGCTGTAAGGATATTACCATACAATAGATTTGCTTTGTCCCCTAGTGTAGTTGTTCCAATGCTTTCTACCATGTATCTTCCCACATTTAGTGGGATTTCATTAAAGACAGCCTCCATTAGCCACAGATCCTATGCACTCACATAACTAAAGCTACTGCTTCTTCTATAGAGAGTAGTTGCTATGAAATAATGAAGAATTCTGAGCTGAGCATTTTTTATCTCACTGGTATAGCTTCTTGAGGGAAACTTCTCCCTCTTTCCAGTGATAACTTCCCACATATGGTTTGGCTCATATTTCTCTAGTATTTTGTATGCTCCTACTTCAAATTCAATCTTAAGGAATTCTCCTAGATCTTGAGCACTAATTTGAAAATCTTCACCATTTAAAAACACATTTAATCTATCCTCTTCAAATTCCTTCTCTTCTTTCAATTCAATTTTGTCAATAGCTATACTGGAATATAGTTCCTTAATTAGAGTTAACCTATACATTCTATCGCCAAATGTACTCATATATCTTAATTTCAAAGATTCAAAATGTCCCTCTAAATCTTCTTTTACTCTCGGTGAATCATTAAATCTATCCCAATCACAAAACATTTTCACATGAAGTTGTGGCATTCTTGATTCTCTTAAATCTATCAGCATGTATGTCATTTTGAAATCGAGAAAAAGAAGAACCAATACCTTTCCTTATTGTAGCTCTTGCATTTGTCGATCCTTTTTCTTTTTCTGTCATTTTCCTTTTGCTTCCCTTTTTCTTCTCTGTTAAATGTCTTTTGATTTTTCTTTTCTTTTTGAGGGAATGTGATGAAGAATCATTAGTTTTCCTTTTACCTTTCCCTTTTTCAGCTACTTTGTGGGTGAAGGAAGTTTTTTCCATGGGATTTTCTTTTCTAGGGTTTCTCGAGTTTTAGAGGAAAATATGGAAAGGAAAATCTAAAGGCTTTTGGATATTGATTTTCAATGTAACTGACTTTCTAAGTAGATGGGGGGTCTTTTATGGGGAGTTATAACCGGTTACCCGCGTTTTGAGTGGGAGCTATCCCATACCACCTACCTAGTTTTTTTTTTATTTTGAAAAATTCCCACACAATAGCTTATCTCTTTCACAATTATCCTCTAATCAATTAGAGGAGGCCTTAATTGATTACTATGTTTTTGACTTGAAAGCCCTTTAACTACCAAACTTGTATTAATCGGTTAAAGGAGTTGCTAACTAATTATTACCTCATTGACTCAAGTTAACTCTTATAATTGATTAGGGAAGTTCTTAACTAATTAGAATGAATCCTATCTTCCATGTAAGGTCCTTTAGCTAACCTAGAATATTTACTAATCAATTACACCAAGCAATAGACACACTCATCAAAATATATATATATATATATCATCAAGAACATCATCATTCCTACATAATTCATATTTCAGTAGCATCAATCATCCCTAAATCTCTTCTAATTTTATAAAATTGTTCCTCATTCAATGGTTTTGTGAAAATGTCAACTAGTTGATGCAAGGTATCTACAAAATTTATTTCAATATCTCCCTTAAGCACATGATCTCTAATGAAATGATGTCTAATTTTAATGTTCTTGGTTCTAGAGTGTTGAACAAGATTCTTGGAGATATTTATGGCACTCATATTATCACAATAAATGGGATCTTTATGTATAGTCATTCCAAAATCATTTAGTTGTGCCTAATCCATAAAATTTGTGCACAACAACTACTTGGTGATATATACTCAGCTTCAGCAGTTGATAAAGCAACAAAATTTTGTTTCTTATAAGACCAAGACACAAGCATGTTTCCAAGAAATTGACAAGTACCACTAGTGCTCTTCCGATCAGTTTTGCTACCAATAAAATCAGCATCAGAATAGCCAAAAAGATTAAAAGATGAACCTTTTGGATACCATAAGTCTAAGCTTTGAGTATCCAAGAGATATCTAAAAATTCTTTTAACTGCAGTCAAATGTGATTCCTTGGGACATGATTGGAATCTTGCACATAGGCATACATTAAATAATATATCAAGTCTACTTGCAGTAAGATAAAAAAGTGAACCAACCATACCTTTATAGAGCTTTTGGTCCACATTTTTTCCTTTATCATCTTTGTCAAGCTTTATGGAAGGGTTCATAGAAGTTCTAATTGACTTCATATTCATCACACTGAACTTTTTTAGCATTTCTTTGGTATACTTTTCTTGGTTGATGAATACTTCATTTTCACATTGCTTTATTTGTAGACCAAGGAAGAATTTTAGTTCTCCAATCATACTCATTTCAAATTCTTCCTGCATTTCTTTAGCAAAATTCTCACACAACCTTTCATTAGTAGCACCAAATACTATATCATCAACATAAATTTGAACAACAATCAAATCAGTCTCATTTTTCTTAATAAATAATGTATTATCTACACTTCCCCTAAAGCATCCTTTTTCAATTAAAAACTTAGAAAGTCTTTCATACCAAGCTTTAGGAGCTTGTTTTAATCCATGGAAAGCTTTATGCAGTTTATATACATAATCAATTTGATCAAACACTTCAAAACTAGGGGGTTGTTCAACATATACCTCTTCCTGTATAAAGCCTTAAGAAATGCACTTTTAACATCCATTTTAAACAATTTAAAGTTCATAAAGCATGGTAGGCAAGTTAGAGTCTAATGGCTTCTAATCTAGCTACCGGAGCAAAGGTTTCATCATAATCAATATCTTCTTTTTGATTGTAGCCTTGAGCAACTAACCTTGCCTTATTTCTTACCACATTTCCCAACTTATCCATCTTGTTCTTAAACACCCATTTTGTACCAACAATTGGATGGTTGTCTAGCCTTGGAACCAAGGTTCAAACGTTGTTCTTTTCAAATTGCCCCAACTCTTCTAGCATAGCAATCATCCAACTCTCTTCCTTTCCAGCTTCCTCAAAGTTTCTTGGTTCCACTTGTGATATAAAAGCTAGAAAATCACAAGTTTCCCTTAATCTTCTTCTAGTTTTGACACCCTCCGAGGGATCACCAATCATGAGTTCTTGAGGATGATTCCTTACGAATCTCTAGCTTCTAGGAAGATCATTGTGTTGTTCTTCAGTTCTTTGCAAGTCTTCCAGTAGTGGTTCATTATCATCTTTCTCTTTCGAGCTTTCCCCATCATTTTCTTTGTTGTCTAAGCTCATCTTCTCCATTTTGTTCTCAATGTCATCTGCATCATCATCATCAAGGACTACCTTTCTTTGTGCAGCATTAGTCTCATTAAAAACAATATGGATTGACTCTTCTATAACTAAAGTTCTTTTGTTAAACACTCTATGTGCTTTAGAATTCAATGCATAGCCTAAGGAAATTGCCTCATCACTCCTAGCATCAAACTTTCCCAAGTTTTGTTTTCAATTATTTAAGACAAAACATATGCATCCAAAACTCCTTAGATGAGAAATATTTGGTTTTTTTCCTTTGTAATGCTCATAAGGGGTTTCAAAAATCATGGCTCTAATGGAAACTCTGTTTAGTATATAAGTTGCAGTGTTTACAACTTCAGCCCAAAAATACTTTGGCAAGTTATATTCATAAAGCATTATTCTTGCCATTTTTTTAAAAGTCCTATTTTTCTTTCAACAACTCCATTTTGTTATGGAGTTCTATGAGCAGAAAAATTGTGATCAAAACCATTTTCATTGTAAAGGATTTCAAAATAATCACTTTCAAATTCACCACCATGATCACTTCTAACACCAACAATGGTGAGGCCTTTTTCATTTTGAACTCTTTTACAATGTTTAACAAGAACTGGCAATGCATCATCTTTATGAGCAAGAAAATACACCCATGTAAATCTAGAGTAGTCATCAACAATAACAAAGCCGACTTGCCTCCTAGACTAGCAACAGTGATTGATCCAAACAAGTCAATGTGAAGTCATTTAAGTGGCCTAAAGGCTGATATGAGTTTCTGTGATTTGGAAGAACTTCTAACTTGTTTTCCAAATTAACATGCATCATAAACTTTGTCATTCTCTATAATATCTTTGGAAGTCCAATGACTAAGTCTTTTCTCAAAAGTTTAGAAATTGTATGCATACTAACATGTCCTAACCTTCTATGCCACAACCAACTATCACAAATATCATTGGCAATCAAGCATTATTCACAAGTCTTAATTTCATCAAGAAAAATGACATACATATTTTTTATTTTTTTGCCAATGAATGCAACTTTGTTAGTGTTAATATTAATTACTTGACGTGCATGGGAATTAAAGCATACTCTAAAACCTCTATCACAAAGCTGACTAATGCTTAGCAAATTATGTTTTAAACCTTTAACAAGTAAGACATGCTTGATATGTGCTTGACATGTGTTACCAATGGTTCTAATTCCTTGAATAATACCCTTGGAGTCATCACCAAAGGAAACATTACCACACTTCTTCCTATCAAGTTTAGCGAATAAGTTTTCATTGCCGGTCATGTGTTTTGAGTAGCTACTGTCCAAGTACCAAGGCTGCCTTTTCTTTGGTTGAGCTTCAAAATATTGATCATTTTGTCCTTACTCAACCTACAAAATAGATTTTCAGTTTTTCTTTAAAGGTACTCATACTTTAATGGGTCTTTGGGGGTTAGCAATCACATGGGATCCTTTTAGAACCCAAACCAATTTCATTCTAAGAAATATTCTATGAAAACATTCATAAGACAAATGACTTTTCCTACCACAAACATAACAGTGACATGAGACAACATTAATTTTCCTTCTAAGGCTTGTTTTTCTTTTAAAATTTTTTTCATCTTTTGATTTCAATTTTAGTCTTTATTCTCTATCAACTTTAAATCTAGTATTTTCATCAATAACTCTTTGTAATTCTAAACTTTTGCTTTCCAATTCAACCTTCAAGAATTCAGAATTAGCTTTGAATTGTTCTAGTTCAATTTGAAGCATGTTCTTTTGATCAAAAACAGAGTTGTACTCATGCTTGATTTTTTCTAAGTCTTCATTCAATGCATCAACCTTTTTTTTTCATAGTCTTATATTTTAAAGAAAGTCTTTCAATTCAGCATATAGACAGTCATAGCCATCTTATAATTCATCATAGGAAATATCACATGAATTAGAAGTTACCTCAATTTCTTCTTCCTTTGCCATTAAGTAGAAATTGGCTCTTTCTTCCAATTTTTCTTTTTCTTCTTCTAAACTTGATGAATCACTATTAGACCATGTTGCTGCCACCATTGCTCTTTTTGGTTTCTTTATTTTCTTTAAGGTTTCTTCTTTGAGTAATGGGCATTCTAATCTGAAGTGTCCTGATTTTTTGCATTCGAAACACACCATCTCATCCTTCTTGCTGAAATAACTCTTGTGCTTGTTTTTTCGAGAGGGACCTTGATCTTTTTTGTAATTTTTCTTCCAAACTTTTTACTTTTTGTCCCATTAGCTTTCTAAATCGTCTGGCCATCATGGCTTGCTCTTCATCATGATCACTTGATAGCTCTTCTAATTCTTCCTCAAGTAAACTAATCTTGAGTGCCAAATTTTCTTCTTTTCTTTGGCTTCTTTCTTTTCCTCCACCTCTTCTTCTTTCATTTCAAGTTCATGTGTGAGGAATGAGCCACAAATTTCATCAAGTGTGACCACATTAAGATCTTTGGACTCTCAAATAGTTGTGACTTTGGGTTTCCAACTCTTAGGGAGACATTTAAGTAATTTTTTACTAACTCATGTTCAAGGATGGTTTTTCCAAGTTGATTGAGCTTGTTTATAATGTTGATAAACCTATCGAACATGGTACTTACATCTTCACCCAGTTCCATTTTAAACATTTCATAATTGTGGGTGAGTAAGGCAATTTTGGACTGCTTGACTTAGAAATCCCCTAATGAATTACTCTAAGTTTTTCTTAAATCTTTTTGGTTGTAGTACAAGTAGAGATTTTGTTGAATTCCAAAAGAGTGAGTGCCCAATGAAGGGTATTGATGGCTTTAAAATTTGTTTAGACCTTTTTGAATTCATCCTCAGTCCACTTAGCTCAAGGCTTAGGCATTTTCTCACCAGTGACAACTAGGTGAGGTGGGAACATAGGGTCCTTCCAAAATAACATCCCATAATTTATAGTCAAGGGCTCTAATGTATATGGACATCTTAGTGCTCCAATAGGCATAATTTGATCCATCAAATAGAGGAGGTCTATTTGTGGATTGTCTTTCAGCAACAATTAACTTTTGCAAAGCCATGTGGATCTTCCCTAAGGATATTAAGCCTTAAATTTGAGCATATGGCTCTGATACTACTTGTTGGTCCCATCTAAGTGCTAGAGGGGGTGAATAACACTAAACATTTTCTGCTTAGCCCTTTAGAACTTGAAGAGCACTTAATCAACTAGATGAAGGGAAATACTAGAACTTGTTAAAATTACAAGACACCAAGTAAGGAAGGGTAAAGTGAAGTGGACAATGAAATAGTATTTATAGTGGTTTGATCCCCTAAACCTACATCCACTACCTTGATCTCCCAATCAATGATTTTCAACTCAACTTCACTAAACCAGTGGAATTAACAACTTCCACCAAGCTTTTACAAGGTGAGCTACTAACCGAAGCTCTAATCCCTTACAATAAGCTTTAGAGTGTTTCCCACACTCTAATTTTCCAAGAAAAAGTAGAAAAAAGAAGTACAATTAAATACCTTTACAAATATGGATAAATTACAATCAAGCTCAAACACTTTTTCTAGATTTGAAATGAAAAACAAGTGTTTTGCTAAAAAGTATTTAGCTTTTCACTCAAAACAGCTCTTTTTTATTCAAAACTTACTTCTTTGACCATTGAAGCTTCCTTTTATACTTGGCAAGTCAGATTTTTCTGTTGGAGACAGTTTCTAGCCATTAGAAATAACTCTGATGCACTTTTAGCCTTCATTTTGTCCTCTAGTGTTTAAATTCAAAAAAGCAAACAAACTTTGGCTAACCGATTATTGGCAGCGCTTGAAGATACTAGGACCTCGTGCTCTAATCGATTAACCATACCTCTTAACTGATTAGTATATTTCTATTTTGCTTTAACTTATCACACAGTCATGCCTTAGCTGATTAAGGTCCTTTGATAATCAGTTACTAAGGTTCTGTTTTTGTTCATTATTTGTTTTTTCCCTTTTAACTGATTAAATCTTCATTAAACTTAGTAAGCTTCTTGACTTGCCTTTGATTAACAACTTTGTTAGGAGTATAAAATTAAATCTTACACACTTAAATAGTGAAGTTAAACATTAATGAATAAGGAATGTTTTGTTATCATTCAAAACATATGGAGTCAACGCTCCCCTCCCTTCCTTTGTTTCTCTCTCTCTTTCTTTCCCTTTTTCCCAACTTTTCCTTTTCTTCCTAACTTTTGCTCCTTCTTCTAAATTTTTTTATTTTTTTATTCACCATATCTTTAAATTTTGTTCTAAAACCAAAAAATTTTAGGAAAAATATGAAAAAAAATGGCGTAACTTTTTTTAGACTTTGTTGTGCTTAATTATTAATTTTGTAACTTTCTTTAGACATGTGTTGTGCTTAATTATTGATTGTGTTTGAACACTATTAGATAGTTTGAAATAGCTGGGTTTATTGGAGTCCCACATTGGAAGTTAGTTAATTATTTAGATACGATTGTTCAATGTCCAAGACATAACTCTTAAAATAAACAAATTCTTTCAATGTTTTTGAGTAGAGACAACTGTTGAAATATATTGATTCAATGTTTATAAAATAGAGCAGACTTCCAAAACAGACTTTCACTTTTAATAGAATTCTAAAACAAGCTTGTTGTATATTAGAGAGTCTTTTGCTGTAAATCCGCAAAATGTATACAACAATTCTTTAAAGGTAGTGTGTTATAATACACCTCAAGCCTTCTTACTTTTTTTTTCTTATACTACTTCCCTAACAATTTAAAGAGTTGTTTTCGATGGAGTCTAATTCGAATTCAAGGTTTCAAATTTTGAATAAAGAATTCATCAAATTTGATCGGTTTGATGGAACTAATTTCACTAGTTTGAGGGATAAGATGATGTGTTTGCTCACATCCATAAGGATTTATTATATTCTGGATTCAGTTTTGCTGCACTCCCAAAACCAACTAATGAAGATTCTAATGTATGAAAAGCAAAAAGGAAAAAACATGAATAAGATGAATTAATGTGCCATGGACATATTCTGAACACTTTAACAAACCGTCTATATGATCTCTTTGGAGACTAAGTACAAGAAAGTTCTACATTTTATTGATTCTTTATCTTTAAAAGAGTTTATTATTCAAATGCAAAAAGAATGTAAAACACATGCACGTAAAACATTATTTCAACCATCTAATTTCAATGTATATCATGTGAGTTAGAATTTAAATAATTTTGAACGGAATCAAAACTATAACAATTCTACAAAATCTAAGTCATCTACTTTGGATTCAAAATAGGCCATTAAGAGAAATGGAATCATCATTAAGGGTCTAAGGATTCCAATACATGAGAATGAATTGTCAACTTTCACAATTAATCAAAATGCCGGTGATGTAAGGTAATGTATACTAAGCTATCAGGTGACACGTCTAGTTGCTAGTTAGGCCAAAAACTAAGATTCAATTAGGTTTATAATGTAAAAAATCATTAGTAAGATTCAATTTGAAATTAAATAATCTTATAAATTTGTTTATTTGAAACCAAAATAACCAAATTCTCATACATGTTAATTGTCACGTGACATCAAATGGCATTTAACATTAAACTTAACAAAAATATTAAAGAGAAGATTTACTTTGTTACAACGCTAAAATTATAGATACCAACAAGTTATTTTTTAAATTGTAGGAATAATTTTGTCTAAAATTTTGAGAACAATGAGTGTAATTTACTTTATTTCATTTGCTATTTCTTTCTTATAATTGTCTCAAGTTTTATCTTATTTCACAAATTTTATTTTTATTTTATTTTTCATTTTTTTATGATTATTTGATGTTAACCTTAAATTGATCATTATTTGAAATTACAAAAAAAATGTAAGTATGTTTATCAAACTAAATTTACTTAAGATTTATCGTGTATTACTTAAGCCAAAAGTTTGCTTTACAAGGTATTTATTTGAGCCTAAATGCAAGTCCAACTAATTTTCAAAGAAGAATTATTTTCTTTGGACTAAATATAATTTTGGTTTTATTAATTTTGAGAAAGAAAAATTTTCAATATGCTTTACTTGATAATGTAAGTGCAATCGATATTCAAAGAAAAATTTATTTTCATTGGGTTTAATATAACTTTGGCAATATTGGCTTTAAGAAATAAATATGTGCTTTCAAAATTCAAATTGAATTTGTTTGCCTTAAAAGGTCCTTTAAATATATATTTTTCTAACTAGAGATTTTGTTCTTAAAAACGAAAAGTAATCTTGAGCTATAATATTTTCTTTATGGAATTGATTTTTGAAGGAACTAGCTAAAAGTTGAAGAAATATTTTCAATATAGTGCAAAAAAGAAAGTTCAAGTTATTTTACAAGAAAAAATTTCGTCTAGAATTAAATAATATTATTATTTAATATTTTAATAAGTAAAAAACATTTCAAAGCTTCCAAAATATCCTATTTTATTTAAAAGTTTTGATCTAAATAATCTCCCGAACAAGTACTTTTAGGGCGTGCTTGGTTGGGGGGAATGGAATAGCCATTCCTCCCCTATTCTCATTTTTTAGATAAAGCTGCATTTGGTTCAATGGATATATTTTGTCCTTTAATATTAAATATTATTTAATAAAAGGTTTAATTATCTTCTAATACAACATATTATTAAATTATAATAAAAATATTTTTTATTTAGGTATAAATATTATTTAATTATAGTAAAAGGTATTTTGATTTTATTACTTAGAATATTTTGTCTTTTAGCAAAATAAATTCTTTAATTTTAAGAAATGGTATTTTTATCATTTACCACTTATTCCTTAATTATTCCTAAAACTATTCCTATCAACCAATCATCGGAATATATTATAATAATAATTCTTATCATATTCCATTCACATGAACCAAACTATATAATAATTTTTCCTCCCTTATTCTATTCCTACAAAATAACGATTTCATTCCCCCTCTATTCCATTCTACAAACCAAGCATACCCTTAAATTTTGAAAAAGAATGGTCAAAGATAAAAATGAAAGTCAAACAAATAAACCAATAGCACTGAAAGCCAAAAAGGTTGGGATCGATCCTACGATTTCCATGAGCTTCTGTAAAGCAATTTTGTTTCAAGGGATCAATCTCCTCTTTCAAAGGGATTAATCTTCTCTTTCAAAGGGATTGATCCCTTACAAGTTTTAGATTACGATGGTCATTTTTTCCAAGAAACACGGATAGTTTCTTTTTCCAAAATACTCCAACAGCTCTAGAGCCATACTAATTAAAAAAAAGACACTCTAATACATTTTGATGGAAAGAGAGAACAAGCACCACAAAGCATATCTTCATTTTCTCAATATATTGAGCTTTTATTCTTCATCTTTATGTATTATCTTTATCATACTCATTCTTTGTACTTAGTTATTGACAAACACCCAACTTAAGAGGTCAATTTGTTTGCAAAAACACTTATAATTTCTTAGAACTTTTAGGGATAAAAAAGTGAGGTATCTTCTTGAAAAAATTTGTGAGTTTGGGTTAGAAACTCTTTTAGTTGATTTTGAAAATCATAAAAGTTATACGAAAATCTTGAAAAAGTAATTAAAGTTTGTTGATGTAGTGGACCGGATTTCTTGACAAGAGAAATCCAAGGGATAAAACGTAAGTGCCTAAAGGTAGGACTGAGAACCTCTATAAATATATGAGTTTGATTTTTCTTTCCCTTTTGCTTTATTTAATTCTACGTTAACTAGTGTTTAAATTTCATATATATTTCTTATCTTCTTATTTTCCTATTTATGTTTGTTTATTTTGATTTTAAAAAAATTTGTAAACAATCTAATTCACCTCCTCTTGAATTACTTTTTATACTTGTGTTGACATTTGAGATTACCAATGTATTAAACTAATCCGTACAACACTTTTTAAGAAATCTTGGGGCTTTTCCAACTGTTTTGATGGGGCTTCCAAGATTATTCCTCACTTAAGGATTTCTTTTAAAAAAATTAGCACATACAACTTTTTAAATATATCCTTAAAGAATTTTTCAGATAATTATTTTTATTATTATTTTATTTTAATTTTGAATTTGCTTATTCACTTAACAAAGTAATCAAGTCATTCACTTGAATTAATAATATGATGAAAAATAAATAAGTAAATAAAATAAAAAAAAAGTTAAAAACTTTACCTCACAAATGACAAGAGGTCAAGCTACCCCATAAGTCCCTATACTATAACACTTTTATTAATTTAGTCCCTCTATTCTAAAACTGGTCAATTTACTCCCTGTATTATGAGATTTTGTGGAATCAAGTCCCTTTGCCTAACTCCATCCAAATTGACCGTTAATGGTGCTGACATGGCATTGACAAGGTGTTGACATTCAGACAATGCTGACATGGCACTAGCGTGGCTTTTCTTCTTTTTTTTTTCTTCTCCCTTTGTCTAAAACTATGTTGTTTTGGTAAAACTATTTAAGGCATAGTAGTTCTCTTTTTATTTTTTTCTCATTTCTCCTTCTTTCATTCTTTCTTTAGCTCTTCTCTCTCTCTTTGCCTTACCTTCCCTACCCAAGACAAACCTCCCAAACCTAAATTCTGACCATCGGCCATTATTGTCGCTGTTACTCGTCAGTCTTCAATGGTAAAAAAAAAAGAAATCAGAAAACTACTCTTTTTTATTTGCCTTTATTCGCTTAATCAGTACCAAGATATAAAAATAAAATAGCTTGATGCACAAATTATTGGATGATTTGATTAATTAATTCTTCTTTAAGAATTTCATAATTTATACTATGATAACTTGTGGGGATGTCTGAAGTTCAATTTCTTCATATCAGTGCTATTGCAAATTCTAGGTTGTTGGCATCTATTGCATCTAACTAGTTTGATTAGCTTACATTCATATTATCTGGGTATAGAAGTATCCTTTTGTTGAGTTCTTCAATCACTTTAGATGGTGAAATGGGAACAAAGAAGGTAAAAGCACTTGATTATCAAGTGTAGATGAATTCTTCACTTAAAAAATCAATGAAATCTAAAGTCAACTTCTATTAAAAGATAAAAAAGGAAAATTGAAACTATGTTATTCCCTCGTACAAAAAGAAGAAATTAGATATTGCTAAATCATGTAAAAACAACATTTACATGAAACAAAAGTTCAAAAACCTTAGTTTTCTGTTGGTGTATTTTCAAAATAAAAGGTTGTTTTTTTCATATGAAAAGCTATTTTACCACAAAGTTATGTTGCATAATGTGACATAGTGTGATTATTGGATTGTAAGTGTGTTTTCATAAGAATAGTTTTGTCTCTTGGCAAAGTGACATGTTAGAAAAACACCTCTAAATCCAAAAGGTTATGAGACAATTGAGAAACACCACAGTTTAAAAGTTTAGATATTAAAAGTTATCTTTTCATATTGTTACTCAAAGACTATGTCTTATAGAATGAATAGTTATCTTTTCATAAGGTGATTATTGAAACAATACCTTTATCCAAGGATTGTTTCTTGCAAAATGTAAAGGCATCTTTAAAATAAGAAGTGCCTTGATGAAAAAGTTGTGTCCTTGAGAAGAGACACTTGCAAGCCTATATAAAAAGCTTGTTGCTAACCATTTTAACCCACCAAAAACAAATAAAACAAAAGTAGAAAAAACAAGATCAATACAAGTGTTATGTTCTGAAACTAAACATAAACACTTAAGTTTCCATCATCTATCAAAGGAATCCAAATTCTTTATAATCTACTTGCTACAGAAAGTAGGCTTTAAGGCTGAACAACTTTGTAAACCCTCGAATGTATCTAGCGGTATCTCTCGTAAAGTGTAAAGATGAAGTTAAACGTTGGCTTTACCCTTTTGCATAGTGAGTGGTGAGGGCAAAATAAGTCTTAAAGATAGCGCTTATTGAAAGGCTTGCCTCAAAGTCAATTTTGTCGATTCCTTGAATTCCATCTAAACCCCATTTGCACCAACAATTTTAAGACTTATTTTTTGTGGTGTTGGAATTCGGAATGACTTCATTTAAAAAAAATGGCTACCAACATTGTCAAGCTAAACCATTTTGAAGGAGAAAACTTTATTTGTTGGCAAAAGTTGGATCGATTTGATGGTGACAAGGAAAATGACAAAATGGTTCCTCATCGGATTACAAGATAAGTTTTATTTCCTTACTTGATATGCATGATATTCTATTTGATATGCATAGAAAACTTATAATGTTTATAAAGAAGGATTTTGTTATATTCATATATGATCTTAATATGGATAAGGTTATTATTATATCTTCTGTAATTGACATACTTCCCCCTTCATGGAGAAACACTAAAAAACTCTAAAGCATACGAAAGAGAAGATGACTCTCGAGGACCTTAGTAATCATCTTCGAATAAAAGATGATTGTTGTAACTAGGATGAAGCCAAAAAAAAAGATGAGAAGGATAAAGATCCTAAAGTAAACCATTTTGAGTTGATGAAGGTCCGTGTGATGAAAAACACAAGGCACGAGTATGTGGCATTCCTATTACATGTTAAGGTATAATTATTCTAATATGTAAAATCCATTAAGGTCCATGTGATAGATGGGCATGTGGCATTCTTATTATACATTAAGGTATAATGATGCCAATATGTAAATACCATCAAGGTCCATGTGATAAGTGGGCATGTGGCGTTCTTATTATACATGAAGGTATAATGGTGCCAATGTTTAAATTTAACATTGTGGTATATGGTGCATTCTTATTTTATCATTAAAGGCATAATGGTGCAACATAGATATTCAATATCTTTGGCATGGCATTCCTATTGTTCTATAAAGGTGCAATGGTGTTTGTGTGAACATATACCTTGATGTGTTAATTTGACAGTTTGATTGTACATTAAAGTGCAATGGTGTCAATTGAGAAAAAAGGGAATACATGTAACCTTGTAAAGCCCTTGTATGGATTAAACAAGCACCTAAAAAATGGCATCAAAAGTTTGAAGTCGTTGTGCTAGCTAATGGCTACAAGATAAATTAATCTGACAAGTGTGTCTATAGTAAGTTCCATAATGGTAAAGGGGTCATCATTTGTCTATATGTAGATGACATGTTAATCTTTGATACCAAGTTGGAACAAGTGGAAGACACAAAAGGTTCTTGTTAAAGAATTTTGACATGAAAGATATGGGTGTGATGGATGTTATTCTTGGTATAAGAACAATGAGAGATAATAATGGCCTAACATTATCCCAATCTCATTACATTGAAAATATTGTAATGAAGTATGGAAAGTTAGATTGTACACCAATATTTACACCTTATGATTCTAGTCTAAGGCTAGTACTGATAACTCTAGTATGTAAAGTTATCTTACCTATTTTTGGAACCTAAATAGAGCTAAGTCCTTTAGTTTTTAAGTAATTTATAGGTATTTTTATGCTTTCTTAGTAATAATTTAATTTATGTTATAGCATTTTCATTTAAGCAATTTTAGTTTAATTTCTTGGTAAAAAGTCCTAATTTCAACCTATACTTATTTAGTCTTTTATTGTTGGAAGTGTGCAAGGACATGGAGCTTAAAATGCAATGGATGATGCAAGTTGGCTTAAAGTGGTTTTTGAATATGTTGCAATGTTTTGAGCACAACTCGAGCTACCAAAGTTCGATCAATGTGATTCTTGGACCGTTGGAAACCTAAGAGGGGAGCTCGAACTTTCATGTTCATCACTTCACCCAGTTCTAATCGGATCATGGTTGAAACTATTTTAGAAGAATCAAAACTACAACAAACTCTACACCGTAAAGGCAACCTCGAATCCTTTCGTGTCGAGGTGCCAATTCTAGCTAGCATCTTAAGTCTTCAAGTCAAAGAGTTTGGCATTATAACGCCAACCCCTTGGTGTTGTAGCACCAAAAAGATAGCAGCGTAAGGGTGAGTCAGTAAGTTTAGCACCACAACGTCTATATGGGAATTAATGAATCTTGCACATTTTATTTTTAATCATGTGGCTATGATTGGGGGTATAAAAACGTGGCTTGTTGGCTCAGAGAAAAGGGATTTGGAGAGTAGACCTCATTTTGGGAAAAAGGTGGCTAAAAATAAAAAAGGAAAAAAAAGAAGAAATCTTGAAGATCAAGGTTGGAAAAGCTACACTCTAAGACTTTCTCACTCTAGATTTGATTTTCGCTCTCTATTTCTCTTTGTAGAAATACTTTATTTTGTTCAGATGTTGGTTTGTATTATGGATATTTAACTCAAGTAGCCACTCTTACTAAGAAATTGATTCCTTTGGAGTTCATTCAGTATAAAGTCCCTTTATTACCTATGACTATTATGGTAAGGACACTCAAGCGATCAGTGTCATATAAGTACCGAGTCAATGCAATTTATGGAAAATTGACAGCAAAATAACCCATACTCCAACGCATACAACCCAGGGTGGAGGAATCACCCCAACTTCTCTTGGAGCCATAATTAGGGTCTTTCATCAACTTTGAGACTAAGTTTTCCTTCGGGTTTTCATAGCAATCTAAACCCCTAATGCAACAAAAGAAGCTATCCATGGAAAAGTTACTCGTGCAATATACGGCTAAGACAGATGCTCTTATTCATAGTTAAGCAGCTTCATTGAAAAATCTTAAGACTCAAGTGGAGCAATTAGCCAATGCTGTCAATAATAGGCATTAAAAGACTTTATCGAGTGATACTGAACCTAATCCTAAGAGGGAAAGCAAAGAACCTTGTACGACAGTATTCCTTCAGAGTGGGAAAGAGGTTGGCAGCAATAGTAAGCAAGAAGAGCCATAAAAGAAACTAGTTGATAATGAATAAGAAGTTGGAAAGTCAAACAAGCAAATACAAGTCAAGGATGCACAAGTAACATAGCCTTTTCCTCTATTTCCTCAACGCTTTCGGAAGTAAAAATTTGGATGCTTAATTTTAGAAATTTCTAGAGATATTTAAGAAACTCCACATTAACATCCTTTTGTTCAAACTTTGGAGCAAATGCCTTCATATGTTAAGTTTTTGAAGGATATTTTGACAAAGAAGAGGAGATTGAGTGAGCATGAGACAGTGGCACTTAATAAAGAGTGCAGCGCTATTATTAAGAACAAGTTCCCACCGAAACTTAAAGGTTCAGGTAGCTTCACTATTTCTTGCACAATTGGTGCTTTGTTTTTTGCTAAAGCCTTGAATGATTTGGGGGTTAGCATAAAGTTGATGCCTTTATTGATCTATTAAAAGTTAGGACTAAGGGAAATCAAGCCAACCACAATGACATTGCAACTTGCCAATTACTCTCTCACTTATTCTTGAGGTATCATGGAAAATGATTTTGTAAAGGTTGATAAATTCATTTTCCTAGTTGACTTCATTGTTCTTGATATGGAGGAAGATTGTGAGGTTCTTATCATAATTAGGAGACCCTTTCTAAGAACGATTAGAGCTCTTAGAGATGTGGAGAAATGATTGTTGACTTTGAGAGTGCAAGACCAACGGGTAACTTTTAATATTTTTAGAGCTTTAAAGTTTCCAAATGAACATGATGAATGCTTTGCAGTGAGTGTTGTGAATAGTGTCACTCATGAGGTGTTTGATAAGAGTTATCCCCATGACCCTTTGGAGGCATCATTAGTTGCTAGCTCTAAGGGCGATGTTGTTGATTTTGTGGATTATGTGAACTTATTGGATGCATCATCTTGTGTTTTAAGGACAATATTTGAATCTTTTGATTATTCTACTTCATCTTCACCAGCAAAACCATCCATTGAAGAGCCTCCCACATTGGACCTTAAACCTCTACCTCCACATTTGAGGTATGTTTATCTTGGTAACTCGTCTACTCTTCCTATTATTGTTTCATCTACTCTTACTAACTTATAGGAAGATATGCTTTTGAGAGTGCCAAAAGTGCATAAAAAGGCAATAGGATGGACCATTGCCAACATCGTGGGTATTAGTCCGTCCATATGCATGCACAACATCATTTTAGGGGATAACCAGAGAGCCACCATCGAGCATCAAATAAGGTTCAATCCTATTATGTAGGAGGTGGTGTTGTTTAAATTTTACCCACGCAAGTATATATATTGAATAGATAATATAATGGTGAATAAAGTGTCAATCCCACAGTGATTGTCTTACTTTAATTACTAAAATTGACACACCCTAATTTTATGCAAACAATAAAAATTTAATCATTAAAAAGTAAAATTAAATTTAACAAACTTAAAATCTGAAACTAACCTAAATTTAATCAGCAAAATTATTTTATTAAAATTGATTGACTACCAGACCTAAGATGATGATATCCTTCAATTCTTCATTTGAATATTGTCTTTTTCTCTCTTAATTTAGTTAATGGATTAAGTTGCTAACCTAAAGCCCTAATTTATTTATAAGTCTCTATCAAGGTTCTCATAAAAATACATTTCTCTATTAACTTACTATATGTCTATGCAAATTAAATTGAAGAAAGATTCATTAAGTTCGCACTCTAATCCTGACTACTTATGGCTTATAGGTGTATATATACCATATATGCAAATCCAACTACCTAATCAACTAAATGCATTTGATCATATTTTATTCTATTCAAGGTGTACCTAAATTTCTTTCGTCAAGATTTAACCTAGGTTTGTAGATCAATCTAATTGGTGATCAGGCAATTAGAAGTATTAATAATAGAATAGAATAAATAACTTAAAACCATCAAACATAAGTAAAAGAGAGATAAATAAGTCAGATTACGTATTTGGTTTAATCATAATCTTAGATAAATAAATTAGTTCCCCATAATGTCACACATCATCATCAAATAAAGTTTAAACGTTAAAACCAAACAAAGAAAATAAAAGAATAACAAAAAGATAAAGAATCCCAAGAATTGAAATCTTGATTTCCAAATCTTCTTGGATCTCTTGATTTCTTCTCAACTTCAATAAGAATTCTTTCAATGATTTTGCGGCTAATTCTCAGCTATAAATCTAGTGTTTTGTGCCTCCAAAAGTCTTCCAAAAGGTTGCTTATCTAGGGTACAAGTTTGTGCCAATAAAGAAGTTTAATCTGAAAGGAATTTTGCTTGAATTCCTTTGAGCGCCTCAACTTTCAAACCCTAGAGCCATGGCCCTCACTTCTTTCTTGTGAAATCCCACCTTGAGTAAGAGGATAAGTTAGAAAATCCTTAGGTGAGCATATAAATTACATATTTTGAACATCAAACTTAGTTTTAACCTTCAAAAGAATTCATTGACATTTTTGGTTATCTGTCACATTTGAAGCAGAAAATTTTCTAAGTTTGGAAGAGATCAAAATATGTGATTTTTATAGATTAATCTTTTGGAAATAAAAACTGGCAGTAATGATTCCTTTGATTTTTATATGACTAAAAATGAATTTTTCATCATTTTTGGAGTATGTTTGCGATTGTAAATGGGAACCGTAAATTTAATTTTAGTCAAACTTTTTCGATTTTGTTCTTGAAACCAAAATTTAGATTTTTATTCTTTTGGATTTTGATTTTTTTTATATTTTTCTTGAATCCTAATAAGGGGTGTTTTCTTATTTGCATTAAATATTTTAAGTAAATGGAGAATATAAATACCATTAAAGTAAATGTCTTAGTTTTTATAGATAATCTATCTCAGAAATTGCATTCTATTTCAAATGTATCGATATATTTTCATGATGCATCGTACATATGGTCATGTATTGATACAATTTTTTCAAAACCAAAAGTTATCGATACATTTTGTCGATTTTTGAAAAAATAAAAAGGGTAATAGTGTATTTTCACATCCCATAGTATAAATATGACCCCAACTCTGAGGGTTTTCATTCTAAGCCATCTCTCATCAGCTTTCAGCAACTTTAAGCTCTCTTAAACCCATTTTCAACCCAAACCATCATTTTGAAAGATTGAAAGCTTGGTTTTGAGTTTTTCAAACAAAGTTGATATCTTTCAACTTTTAAATGTTGATTTATGAATTTTTCAGCACTAAAAATATTATTTTTATGCCAAAATTTTTCGTTGAACACTAAAGCTCAAAGATTTTTTTATTTTCCCTAGCATCAAAGCTCACCTAAGGTAAAGATGAAATATTTATGGGTTTCTAAGCACGGGTTTTAGCTAGAAAATTAGTTTAGCTAAAAGTGAGTAGTTTTGAAAGTACCTAGAATGATTATTACAAGATTTTATTCTAGGAAATGATTGTTATTATTGTTGTATTATAGGAATACTTGAAAACTTCACAAATTTTGCTGAAACAAAGTTGTGATTGGAGTTAGGAATCAAATCTCCAACTAGGTGAGTGGATACACTACTTTCAAATTATTTTGATATGTAAAGCTAGCATGATTTCTATGAAAAGAATTTTTTATGTATGTTGAAATGATATCTCTAAAATGGTTTATCAAAGGATTTAAGTTTCAAGAATGAAATGATTTTCCAAGAAAAATAAATTTTTAGTGATTGTGATATGATTTATACAAAAGTTTTCAAATTGTTTTTGAATCTACTATGTATGTAAATATTCTACTATGTATTAGTTTTCAACAATGGGGGACAAGTACCTTATATTTGAAGTTCACTCAATTACTTCGGCCTTCAAACTAATGTGGGTATGAGATATTGTATGTTTATTTATAGATGCAATAATGTGCTTGTTTGGTATGATGAATGCCATAAGTTTATGTATATTATGTAAATTCCATATACCATATGAGATTATTAAGTATGCATGATGTATACTATAAGATTGTGTATAGGATGTAAATTTCATATACCATATGAGGTGATTAAGTATGCATGGTAAATGCCATGAGATTATGTATATGATGTATATTCCATATACTACATGAGATTATTGAGAAAGCATGATGAATGCCATAAGATTATATATATGATGTATTTTCCATATACCTTATGAGATAAGTAAGCTTATGTGTGAAGGACGTTCCACATACCTAATGCTACGGGTATGAGAACTCTATGAGTGCAATTGATTCCACTCTCATGGGGTGCAAGTGATGACTTTACTCCTACAATGCATCATGAACACCCACGGGTAATGGGGATGTACGTTGCCGACCCAAGGTGATAGGGGATGTAACATCACAAAGTATAAGTTTAATGTTGATGGAATGATCATAATTACCATGTTTATGTTATGTTCCATACTAATGTTTTTTGAGCATTGTTCATGATTTGTGCTTTATGATGGCATGAGAATACGCTTAGTGAAGAAGACTGAGCCTTAGAGAAAGTCTCAAAAGGTAAGGGAATTTAAAGAATGGTAAAAATGGAGGATTTTGCTCAGGAGCTTGGGTTCCAAGCTAAAAGTATTGATACATATATGTTACGTATTTATTCATTCTAAACAGAATGCTTCAGGAAACTTCCTGTGTGAAATGTATCAATACATTTTACTAATGTATCGATAGATGCTTGAAAGTATCAATACATTAAAAAATGTGTCGATAAATTTGGTGCAAAACAGGTTGTTTGATTGAATTTGATGAGAATTTCAAAAGAAAAGGATTTTCAAAGGAATATATTAACATGTTTTCGAACGAAAACTATTTAGATGTGCTCAAATAACATGTTTTATGAAATCCATGATTAAATTGTTTATGAACGTCATGAGATTACAAGTGTATGTGTACGAAATACTCTTACCCCTTGGCTTGTCCCCTTCCGGTATCCACTCATGGAGTCTTTGTGACTCACAGGTTATTTTTGCCATTTATTTTGTTACAGATCAGTGATAGCATTTGATAACAGCTAGTGTTATGGATACCAGTGTTCTATCTTCATTCTTTAGTAAGTGTCTAGCAGCCACTAGATGCCTAGAAGGTCAGTCACGTTCTGCTAATGAGTCAGTCTTTTACTTTATGTTTGTGGTTACAAACTATGAACATGTTTATGTTAATGTTGCCAATGTTGGGCATGTTATATTCATAATTTTATGTATGAGATTATGATGATAGCTTGAGAGCCTATTGGACACTCGAGGGTGTTGTTGACAGCTAATGTTAATGTACACTATGATAGTGGCACTTTTTCACATATATATATAATGCTTGAGCTTATACAATTAGGTTGATAAGTTCCTTAATTGTATAATAGTATTATAAATGCATGCATGATGATTTCGTATGTAAATGGATGTTATAAGATGCTTCTGCATGTAATGATGAATGTTTAATGAGGTTATGGTAAGAGGTTTACTTGGGCCTAACGGGTTATGCTCAAACGGGTCCATGCACCGATCATGATCCCTTTAGTAAATAGGATGTGACATCTGTTTATGTGTCCATCTTCATGATCATTTTCAATATGCAGCCCTTAACATCTAGCGTCGTAATGCTCAATGTTCTACCTTGCCTTCCATGCTTCTGATGAAGTCTTACGACTTTGACAAAGATTTCAACAAACTTCCAATCAAAATGAGATATGTGCAATGAAGGTTTGCATCTAATGAACACCTAATTTGATGACTTTTCACCTTTTTATTGCGCACCTAAAAAACAGCAAATTAATCAATAATAACATATCTCAAGCACGTAAACACCAATTTAAGCACAAAATTCATTAAGATTAGATTGACTCACCAAATTTTCTAACTTAAAATAATTAAATAAAAGCTACTAATTTTTATGCATTACTACACAAACTAAGTTAAAGTTCTATCAAGATTAAGTCCAAATAACTCTATCTCCTAAAGTTATCACATTCCCAAACTTAAGATTTTGCTAGTCCTAGAGCAAAACATAGAAAAGAAGCTAGCAAAACATAGAAAAGAAACTAACTTATGAAAAACAATTTAAACGGTGAAAACAACATAATTAAAGCAACTACTAAAGATAAATTGCACAAACTCAATGATTCCCCATAATTTCCTCAAAAGTATGTCTATCAATCTTTAACTTAAGGAAAAATATAAGAACCGTTCAAATTCGTGTTTCAATTCCAATGCAAGCACTCTCTTGAATGGATTTCCATGTGTGTGTGTGTGTGTGTGTGAAATCTTTTACCAAAAATATCATGACATCTGGATGACTTTATGCTAATACAAAATTCAAATTAGTACTAGAATTCCATAGGTTTACTTTTTATCTCTCTATCTGCTAATGTAGACTAATACTAAGTTAGGGATCAATAGGTTTTTATTAAGCTTGTAATGTATGCCTAGAGTTAAGGTAGGATAAAGGATATAATGTGTCTCAAATCACCTTAAGCACATGATTATGTTAAGACCTATATATAGAGCTCTATTTTCCTTCTCCACATACACCCTTTCTTCCACATTTGAACTTTTCTTTTATTCAACACTTTATTCTACTTTTTCTTTTTGTTCTCCTTTTTTTTTTCACAATTTCACAAATTTACACCCCCAAACTTATTTTCTGTGTATTGTAAGTAATTGGGTGATTTTTAATATTTTGAACTTTTTTCACATCAACATCACTTTTCTACCATATGCATTTAGCTCAATATATATTTTCTAAAACAATATACATGCTTAGAAGCGAGAGTTGCAAAATTTGAAATTTTATTTTAAGGCTAGGTCAATTATTAAGTGGTTAAACAAAGAAAAGGAAATTAGGCTCAAAGGGGTATGATTGGATAAAGATTTAACAAGCTTGGATTTTTAGGCATAAACGGTGTAAAGATGGCCTAAATCATGTCCTTAACTAAGTATTGGCTTGTAACACCCCGTACCCTTGCATAGGAGCCAATACAACCTTATCGACAAGATGAAGGGTCGATTGACATAAATCTAAGTGTCAAAGAGGGTTGATGAGTGAAAGGAATAATTTGGAATAAAATATTTCGCACGCGAGGAAATAGTAATTAAATAATAATATTTTTATCGAGGATGAATTAGTTAGATAAAAGGTGATTCGGAAGTGAACTAGGGCATATTAAGACATTTTGGGTCCCGAGGAGATAAGTGAAAAATTTTAGAATAAAATAATATTAAAATATTGATATTTTATTAATTATCGAAATTATTCACGAAGGAGGAGTATACGACTAATCCAAGTGAGGGAAAAGAAGTAAGAATGAATTTTGAAGAAAAACTACGTTAGTGGGACCCGCGTGTCTCTATTAAATAAAGCTAGTGCAGGTAAGTATATATTTAAATATTATGGTGATACCATAGTGAAGTACAAATTTTATATTTTGTTTGTACACGTGTAAAGGAAGGAAAATAGAAAGAATTTGGAGTTTAAGAAATGTTAGAAGTACCCAATTGTAAAGGATGAAACTAGAAGGGAACACATGATAAATAAGGAAAAGTTTGAGGACTCATTTGCAATTTTAATATTTGAAGTTAAAAAGGGGAATTTCTTAACCAAGGAATGCTAGATTATGAGGAATATGAGATGTACATGTGGAAGTTACTATTACATGCATACTATGGTGTAAAAAGGAAAAGTTAGTGGGGGACATGTGGGACCCCTACCATGTGCAGTAAAAGAAAGAATAAGATTAAAATTTGTTTGCATTAAATGTAATTGGTGCAATGGTGGTCAAATGAAGAAAGAAGAAAGTGGTTTGCATGTGATTTGGATGGGACAATGAGTGATTAATTAAAACATAAAGTAAATGTAGTGCATGGAATAAAAAAAGATGAAAAATAAAGAATGAAAATGCAAGTGGTGGGTGGAAAGGTTGCAAGCCTTTTACCATGTGATTTTATCACATAAAATAAGAGGAAAAGATGCCAAAGAGTCATTAAACTTTGGGCAATTCGCCCATGCAAGGAGAATAAAGAGAAAAGAAAAAAAATGATGGAAAAGGGTGGCTTTGGGCAATCTGCCCATGTGTGGGCAAAAATAAACAAAAGGGAAACCATTTTCAAGGCTTGGCCTTGAAGAGTCCGCCCATAACCAAGAAGAAAAGAGAAAGGAAAGGAAAGAAAGAAGAAAAGAGAAAGGAAAGGAAAGAAAGAAAGGAAGAAAAAGAGAGAAAGGAAGGCAAGGCTCGATTTTGCACAAAACCAAGAAAAATCGAGAGGTTTCTTCCCTCATCTTGAAGATTTGTGCTATTTCATCACCCAAGGAGTCTCCAATACTCAAGAGAGAAGTCGTGGAGTTTGGAAGGAAGTGTAAAGCTTGGTTTTATGATTTAAGCAAGGAAATGTAAGGATTTGGTTTTTAACTTGAGTAATCTTTGAAAATGAGTTGATGACTAAGAGAAATGTCTTGTGGCAGCAAAGATCAACTAGATTTGGAGGAAATTTGGTGACATGCAAGTCACCAAACCCGTGGGTATTTAGTGGATTTAAGGTGAAAGAAATGGTAGGCATAATACCATAATTTGAGGCCTACGGTTGGTTATATATTGTGAGGAAATGATTGTGTAAAATGTTGGCAGCATATAAATGTAAATTGTGGTGCATGCAAACTTAGAAAAATGCTTCATGAAAGTAGATTTATAATTGCTGCGAAGTATGATTGTGTAAGCATGAATTAACTATGGAAACCTAGTTAAGAATTTGTTAGTTGATTTGCTGCCATGCATGAGTACATGAGTGAATTAGGTTTGAATGGTTGCTAGGAAGCGTGTAAATAGAGGAATTGTGTTGTGGTGGTGTGCTAGACAAGGTAAGGAGTAATCGACAAAAAAGATTAGTTATTTACGCACACGAATCAATAGTGACATGTCACAACCCAATTCCCAAGCCATGACCGTTGCAAGGACCCAATAGGCTTGACTATTAGTGGAGTGACTCTGGCATGGATAATATTATGGAGTGTTCTGGCAAACCTACCGTAAGATGAACAGGAGGAAGTGCCTCTACCTAAGATCCAACTATCTTCGAATCTGAAACCATTAAGTTAAAAAGAGTGAGTATAAACCTAGTGAGTGAACATAGAAAGGGAACAAGAAAACGATACAGAGAGCTTTTCGAAAAGATGATGCACTTGTTAAGAAAACAATGCAATTTAGTTTAATTTCTTGTAAAGCCGTTAATTCAACCCTTGATTATTTAATCCTTTAAGGTGAAGGATTTATAATCCACAATGGAGTTGAAAAGAGTGAAAACTATAGTAAATATCCAATCAAGACAAGCAAAACAGAGGGTTTCTCACTGCAGCAGAAAGGCATTCTATAGCATATAGTATAATCACATTTTTTATTTTCATAACTTGTTTACAGCATATATATATATACATGTACACCACCACCACCTTACTCAGCTAATCTTCACTCCCGACACGCATAAGGCAATATCATCATGTGCACTCCCTACACGTATATTTCAATATCATCATTTGCACTCCTTACACACACATTTCAATATCATCACACGCACTCCCGCCCACATCATTACCGGCATGTGCACTCTCACACCACACACCACCGGCACCATTCACGTGCATTCCCACACCTCACGTGCACGGTTATAGCTATTATACAACATTATCACTCAAAGCATAACACACATATCCACATAATATAGGAACACATGGTTTCATTATATCACATATTTTACCACATAAAAACATTTCATCAAGGACTTGTTCCCATGCACATTTTCAAGAAAACTTCGATAAAACATTTCAGGTGATTCAATTAAACACGTATGCATTTATCCCAAAATATTTTAATGAAGTTCACTCACCTTATGATTGCGGGATACTATGTCGTTATTAGTTCTGAGGTGTATCTATCTATTTCTACTTGCTGGTCATTCGTTATTTCTTCCAGCACGCCACCATAGTACACTATTTTTACTTTTGCACTTCCTAGCAATAATCCAAATTCAATATCTTTAGTGTACATCATTTCTACTTCTCTTTGTCATTCAATCGTGAATCCCTATTCAACTAACTTACATCTTGACACATTTTTACCAAAGTTGCCTTTATCCTTTACTTGCGTATTTCTTTAAATTATAAATACCGACAATCATTTATGACTCTAGCACATATATTAATCTTTTGTAAGGACATTTATCAAGTTCAACCATCATTTCTAGACCAACAACCTAGCATATGGCAGCAATTATAATTTACTTCCGTCAAACATTTTCTAAGTCTACATGTACTACCATTCTCATTTACATGTTGCCACCAAGCATAACATCAATATTCATTCATGCACACCAACACTCATAACCTTGTAAGCCTTTCCTAACAACACATATCCATACATATCCACACATATCCAAACTTCCAATTAATATAATTGCCTTCCAACCATACCCATAACAGCACAATAACACTACATATTGCACACAATCATTCTCATAATATTAAACCAATCATAGGCTTCAAATTGTAGCATTAAGCTTACTACTTGATTTTAGCTTGGATTTCACCCAACAAAATTCATAATTTCCTCACACCTATGAACACCATAGCTACCACAAAATGATTCACACATTATTTCTCCAAAGATTTAACCAACCAGGAGCTTAAAACACAAAAATCCTTACCTTATGTTTCTTGAATCTTGAGACCCACTTGATATTTCTTCAATTACTCTTGAATCACTTACTACCCAAGCCTCCCACTTCTCTCTCATTTCTCTTCTTAGCCAATTCTCTTTATTTTTCTTTTTAAATGCAAGGTGGTAAGGTGAAAATAGCATGGGAGCATGGAAATGGTGTGGGAGCATGAAGGAGAAAAATAAATATCTGTTGGAAAAGATAAGAACCGGTCATGGATAAGGAAGAAAATAGTCAAAGCTTCCTTCATGCTTTGACTTCCAAACTAATGGCAAAATTACCATTTTACCCTCTAAGGTTTTCACCCTTTTTAATTGTATCCTCCCACAATCTTTTAAATTCCAATTTCCTTCTATTATCTTCTTTTACACATGTACAACTGAAATATAAAGTTTGTACTCCAACACAGTGTCCCCATAATATTTAAAATATTTACTTATCCACGCTAGCTTTATTTAATAAGGACACGCGAGCCCCATTAATGTCATTTTCCTTTGAAATTTCCTCATTCTTCTTCTCCCCCACTTGGATTGACCATATACTCCTTCATGAAAAATTTTGACATTGAATAAAATATTAATATTTTATTAATAAAATATTATTTTATTCTAAAATTTTTCACTTGTCTCCTTAGCAGCCAAAATATCTTATTATGCCCTGATTCACTTTTGAATCACTTTTTATCTCGCTAATTCTTCCTCAATAAAAATATTATTATTTTATTATTATTTCTTCACATGCAAAATATTTTTTCCAAACTATTCCTTTCGCCTTTCATCACTTTTAAACACTCTAATTAATCTCAATTGGCATCCGATATGCTTTATTAGCCACCTATCAAAGTACGGGGTATTATGTAGCATCCCGCTATTGTGATATGAGTAAGGGGTGTCCATTTTAAGATTCCTATACTATGTATATATAAACATATGGTTTACTTTATGCGCAAATTGTAGACAGCATGAGCTTGTAGAAATTCTAGGAGATTGTGAATGCTAAATGATCGAAAATGTTTTAATTATATACATATAAGCTAGATACGTAAAGTGTTTTTAAATCAAGAAATAAGCCTTTGTACCATGATTTCTATCCAAAATGTGCCTTAATGTTTGTGTGATGTGCATTCATAATTTAATTACATATTCACCATGCCATTTCGATATTAAAACCTCATGCAAAGGTTTACAATGTAAAGTCTTACAAAAAGGGGTTTTATCATATTACTACATTCGGTACTTTGAAAATGGTTTTGAAATGATCTTTTGAGAAACCAACTAGATTTTTAAAGAGGTTTTATTAAACCAGGAGATTCGAGAGTAGGCCAACTATCACTTCGGTTAAGTGTGACCCTTGTGCACAAGTGAGCTCTAGCTAGAGAACCTTTGGTGTGAAACATCGACTTTCATAGACGTGTAGTGGAGGTAGGCACGATGACGTGGATTAGGGGTAGTTTCATCATTTTTTGGGTGAGCTTCTAGAAGTGGGTTTTTCTAACATTATTAAGGTCTACATAGGCCTAAGAAATAAATGAATGATATATATAATAATGAAATAAACAAAGAAAGTAGAAATAATGACAATTTTCATAATAAGGGCAAAATGGTCCTTTTGCATATTGGGGTTATATTTTTAAGTTTTCGTGAACTTGAGTACTTCTAGACTATTATGGACTTTGTCTCAGTATCAAAGGAGCAAAAAGTTGAACCAAGGGAAAGAAAGGAGGCAAAGTCAATTATTGAATGGCATTTTTTAAATAAATGGAACTTTAATCAACTTTAAGCATAAATATCTTATTTCTAGCAGCTTCTTCTTTTTCTTCCCATCCCTTCTCTCTATTTCACATTTTTCACCTTTCATGGAAGCCTCCCTTGAAACCTTTATAACTTTCCTAAAATTAACTCCATTTCTCATTCTTTTATACACCTTGTCATAGGGTTTTTCATACTCTTTTACTTCTACACCTCAAGAACCCTCAAAAGTCTTTCCTCAATACTCTCTCTCACTAGCTGGACATTTTAGAGAAAGAGAAAGAGATATTCCATAATAGCTTGAAAACTCTTAGAAAGGAATTCAAATTACAAAATCCACCAAGGTGAGTAATGAATTAGGGTTGATTTTAAGTTCTTGATAATGGTTAATAATTAGATTATGAGTGTTTTATTGTTGAGGTTGTTTATATATTTTGTTAGTGTGGTTAGAGTAAAGTAAATAAATAGCCATTTAATGGCAATTGAAAGCTAGTTAAGAATAACTAGCAGAACTTGATTTAGGAAATGGCTTTTAAAATTTTATTAACGCCAATTTGGGTTGGTGTGATGCTATTGTGTGTGATAGGTTCCAACGAGGCCTCACATCTCCATTTGGAGCATTAGATGCAGTTAGAGTCAATCAGAGCATCAACAAAAACAGTGAGTGAACTTGCATTAAAATGTTTTGGGGATAAGAGCATACAAGCTTGATTGAATCACTTGAAATATTTGATTGATCTTTTCTCTAAAATATGCATGGGAATAAGCCCTTGAGGAAATTTTTTTGCGTTATGGAATATGACTGTGATGAATCCGTGTGCACCTATGTTATGTTGATATATATATATATATGATATGTATTGGTAAGTAATATTGTGTGGTAATTATAATCGAGTGTGTGCGGTCTGGGAGGGCACATGGTGGTGATGACGTGGTGTGATTCCAACTATGTGTGGTATGGGAGTGCACATGAGCTGATGACCGGGGGTTGTATATATGTTTGTTATGCTTTGTGGGAGTGCACAGGATGATTCCAACTATATGCGGTGTGGGAGTACACATGAGCTGATGACTTGTGGGTGTATATATGCTTATACATAAATGCTATAAAGATTATCATACATGCTATAAAACTGTTTATATATGTTATAGAAAGGATAAGGAAATAAGATGTGATTGTATTGATTGTTGAGTGTTGGAAATTGTTAACTAATTTCAAATTGATTTTCGTTGCAACAAAATAGATTTTCAATGCAGCAAAACCCCCCCTTAATTTTATCAGCCCTGATTCTCACTGCAGCAAAAATGAATCTCGCTACAGCGAGAAAGGCTTGGGTGGTTCACTTAATCTGTGCTTAGAATTTCACTGCAACGAGAAACTTTCAGTAGGTTTAAAAAAATTCTTTGTCTGACTTTCGCTGAACAAAAATTTATTCTTCGCTGCAGCGAGAATGCCTTTTCGTTGTAGTGAGAAACCCTCTGTTATGTTGTTATGCTTGTCTTGCTTGGATTCTACTATAGTTCTCACCCTTTCCAACTTCATGGTTGATCATGGATCCTTCAACATTAAAGGATTAAATGCTCAAAGTTTGAAATGAGGGGTTTTAACAAGAATTTAAACTAAATTGCATTGTTTTTACTATAAGTGCATCATGTTTTCTAAAATTTTCCTTATCATTTGCTTGTTCCTTTCTTATGTTCACTCACTGGGTTTATACTCACTCTTTTAAAGTTCATGCTTTTAGACTCGTAGGCAGTTGGGACCTAAATTAAGGCATTCACGTGTATTCACCCTTTGGTAGGTATTTTGGCATTCAATAATCGTACCTTCACCCAAGGTGACTTCGCTTGTCATCAAAAGTCTTTGGTATGTATATATATACACTCGATGTAAATCGTTAAGATTTAGGTTACAAACAGTATATGTATATTTGGATTGATGATGCCATTACAAGATGGCAATGAATGAATGACAATATTTTGGGTTAATACAAATATAAATATTTAGTTGCCATGTATGTTACTGAAATACGCATAGTTGAGATCAAGATTTGTGGTTTAAGAATGGTGACGTAATGAAATGATGAACAAGATTTTATAAAGAAGCTTGCTTGGGCTTAGCGGGCTGTGCCCATTAGGCCCATGAGCCAGTCATGGCCCGAGTTTTGGGCTGTGATAGACTTGGTATCAGAGTCCTAGGTTGTTTAGGTCCTAGGATATTTTTGTTTGATCTAACAGAGTATCGAGTTTTTATGTGGAAACTGCAGTTGTGAATTGTGAACCGTGACACATTTCATAACAAGAAACCGCATAGATTCCCTATTCTAGAAACCACATTTTCCCTTAGATATAATTATAAAAATGTGTTTAATAATAGGTGTTTGCTCTTGTCTAGGTATGAATGCCGCCTAAGACACAAGCCGCCTCGAGAAAGATGGAGGAACAAAGTGCTCCTAATGAGATGACGGGAAAGCCATGAGCACCCACCCCTAGGGGGCGAGGCAGACATGGTGCGGCCATTAGGTCGGTGAGGGCAGATACATCTGTGAGTAGACATGAGGGGGAGCAGTCTTTAGGTGATGTGGATAGACACCCAACTGGGGTCATTACCATCGAGGACTTGGCTGCAGGTCTACAGGGAGTTAATAGGCTTGTGGAGATGATGGCAACCAGCATGGACGACATACAGAGAATAGTAGAGGGCAGGCATGTAGCACAAGTGTCCCCTAATTCACAAGCTCAAACCGACCGCCAACATCTAGAGGTCGAGAGAGGTCATGTAGAGGTTGAATTCCTGACTTCCTAAAGCTTAAGCCTCCATCATTTACAAGGTCTGATGCATCGGAGAAACCTCAGGTTTTTTTACACAAAATGGAAAAATTTTGTGATGCCTTGGGATGTTCTAGTACTAAATCAGTAGAGCTAACCGTTTTCCAGTTAGAGGATGTGGCATAAGAGTGGTGTGGCTCTTTGCGTAAAGGTAGGCTCGACGGATGCAACACCGGTGACTTGGAATGAGTTTAGTACTGTGTTCTTGAATCAATTCTTACCAGTTAGTGTATGAAATGTAAGAGCTAGAGAGTTTGAGGCATTAATGCAAACCTTAAGCATGATGGTGTCAGAATACGACATCAAATTCACACAGTTGGCTCGATATGCACCCTATATGGTTTCTACAAAGGAAATGAAGATTCGAAGGTTTGTGGATGGGCTAGTGGAGCCATTGTATTGGGCTGTAACGTCTAGGGATTTTGATACCTACTCCGCAACCGTGGACTGCGCTCAGTGGATTGAGGTAAGGATCAGCGAGAGTAGGGCTGTAAGGAATAAAGTCAAGAGGGCTAAGACAGTAGGCTATCAAGGTTGTAGAGACTTCAGTAGTGGTATTTCATACTGTGACTGTCAAGGCCCATAGAGGGACTCACGGTTACCCTAACAGGGGAGTGACTTGACTAATGCCAGCATTAGACCAAGAGAGAAAACCTTTAATTTTGGGAGATAGCAAGACTCAAGGCAGGGTGGTCAAACTATCAATTGTTGCAATACTTGTGGGGTACGACATAGAGGATGATGCTTTCATGCTACAGGAAGTTGTTTCTTGTGTGGTCAACCTGGACATATGAAGAGGAGTTGCCCGATGGCTCATCAATTACAAGGATCTGCTAGCGGTTCTACCCAGCGGGCTCTGTCTACTCCTTCAATAACTACTCCACCTAATCAAAAGGCTGGTGGACCTAGAGGAAGAGGTTGTTACTTCCTCTCAAAGCAAGCTGTCTGGGTCTAGACGTCAAAGTTCTGCTAGTAGGGATCATGCAAGGGTATTTGCTTTAACATTGCAAAAGGCCCAAACATCCAACGCAGTGGTCTCAGGTATTCTTTCCATTTGTAATATGGATGCTCGAGTATTGTTTGATCTTGGTGTTATCCACTCTTTTATTTCTCCACATTTTGCACTTCGTTTGGGTAAAGATCGTGTCATGAGAAAAGAACAATTAATGGTGTTTACTCTTTTAAGGGAGGTATTTGTCGTAAAATGGAAATATAGGTCCTATGTAGTTCAAGACAAGGACAAAGACACTTTGGTAAATCTAGCGGTATTAGACACCTTAAATTTTAAAGTGATCTTGGGAATGGATTGGCTATCGCCCTGCCATGCCAGTATGGACTATTACCATAAATTGGTTAGATTTGATTTTCCCAGTGAACCATTATTTAGTATTCAGGGGGATAGAAGCAATGCTCCTGCCAATTTGATATCGGTCATGTCTACAAAAAGGCTATTAAGACAGGGTTGTCCAGGTTATTTGGTTATCATGAGAGATACCCAAGCAAAGGTTGGGGATATAAACCAAGTGTCGGTAGTGAATGAGTTTATAGATGTATTTTCAAAGGAATTACCAGGTTTACCTCCCGAACGGGAGATTGAATTTTGCATAGACTTGATTCCGGACACTAGACCCATATCCATACCTTCATACCGAATGGCATCGACGGAGCTTAAGGAACTTAAGGATCAGTTAGAAGATTTGTTAGACAAAGGTTTCATCTGCCCCAGCGTCTCACCATAGGGAGCACTGGTGCTATTTGTAAAGAAGAAAGATGGGTCACTCAGATTGTGTATTGACTACCGATAACTTAATAAAGTGACGGTGAAGAATAAATACCCCTTTCCATGAATAGATGAATTATTTGATCAACTATAAGGAGCACAATGTTTCTCCAAAATCAATCTACGGTCTGGGTACCATCAATTAAGGATCCGGAATGAAGACATACCCAAGATCGCATTTCAAACAAGATATGGGCATTATGAATTTTTAGTAATGTCATTTGGACTTACAAATGCCCCTGCAGCATTTATGGATTTGATGAACATAGTGTTCAAGCCTTATTGGACAAGTTTGTGGTGGTATTTATTGATGACATCTTGATATACTCGAGGACCCGGATGGAACACGAGCAACACCTTAAGATAGTGCTCCAAACTTTGAGAGAACATCAATTGTATGCCAGATTCTCCAAGTGTGAGTTCTGGCTTGAAAGTGTTGCATTCTTAGGACATGTGGTCTCTAAGGATGGGGTACAAGTCGACCCAAAGAAAGTTGAGGCAATGGAAAAGTGGCCAAGGCCAACATCGGTTACGGATATTAAGAGCTTTTTGGGTTTAGTCGGCTATTATTGTCATTTTGTGAAGGATTTCTCCAAAATAGCTGCACCATTGACTAGGCTGACACATAAGGATACAAAATTTGTTCGTCAAATGCTTGCGAGGACAGCTTTGAGAAGCTTAAGGCTTGTCTCACCACAGCTCCAGTATTAAGCCTACCACAAGGCATAGAGGGTTATACGGTATTTTGTGATGCATCACAAGTTGGTTTAGGGTGTGTATTAATGCAACATGGGAAAGTGATTGCATATGCATCTAGAGAACTTAAAAGGCATGAGCAAAATGACCCCGCACACAATTTGAAGATGGCAGTGATCGTGTTTGCCTTAAAGATTTGGAGACATTACTTGTATGGTGAGACTTGCATGATATATACAGACCACAAGAGCTTAAATTATATATTTCAATAAAGGGATCTTAACTTACAGCAATGCAGGTGAATGGAGTTGCTTAAGGATTATGACTGCACCATTCTTTATCATCCCGGTAAGGCTAATGTAGTGGCGGATGCCTTAAGTAGAAAGTCGATAGAGAGTCTGGCACATATATCTGTAGATAAGAGATCCTTGATGAGGAAGATGTAGGGCTTAGGAGGTATGGGTGTGTATTTTGAAGTCTTAGAGACAAATGCATTGTTAGCCCATTTTAGAGTTAGACCTATCTTAATAGACCGGATCAGAGAAGCCCAAAGTAAAGATGAGTTTGTAACTAAGGTCTTGGAGGACCTTCAGGGAGGGAAAGCAAAAATGTTTACTAAAGGCATAGATGGAGTATTAAGGTATGGAACCAGACTTTATGTGCCTGACAGTGATGGATTAAAGAGATAAATATTAGAAGAGGCGCATATGGCAGTGTACGTGGTACATCTGAGAGCCACAAAGATGTACCAAGATTTGAGAGAGGTATACTGGTGGGAAGGACTTAAGAAAAATGTAGCTGAGTTGTCTCTAAGTGCCTGCTTTGTCAGTAGGTTAAGGTTGAGCACCAATGGCCCGCAGGGTTACTACAACCATTATCGGTGCCTGAATGGAAGTGGGAGCATGTTACAATGGACTTTATAACCGGCTTGCCTCGAACTAGTGGGGGCATGATTCTACTTGGATTATAGTAGATCAGTTAACGAAGTCAGCTCATTTTCTCTAGGTTAAAACTACTGACAGGGCTACCTAATACGCTCAAGTTTATGTGGATGAGATAGTACGACTACATGGTGTCCTCGTTTCTATAGTATCTGACAGAGGAACACAGTTCACCAATAGGTTATGGGGAAAGTTGCAGGAAGCATTGGGCACTAAGTTGGATTTTAGCATGGCTTTCCACCCTCAAACTGATGGGCAATCTGAACGAACAATACAGATTTTGAAAGATATGCTAAGGGCATGTGTAATGGACTTTGGGGTCAGATGGGATCAGTATTTGCCCTTAGTGGAGTTTGCATACAACAACAATTTCCAAGCTAGCATCTAGATGGTACCATTTGAAGCATTATATGGATGGAGGTGCAGGTCACCCATTGGATGGCTAGAGGTGGGAGAAAGGAAACTCTTGGGGCCCGAGTTGGTGCAGGACGCCACCAAGAAGATACATATGATTCGACAAAGGATGAAATCAACACAAAGTAGACAAAAGTCATACGCTGATAATAGACAAAGAGACTTAGAACTTTTAAGTGGGAGATCATGTATTTTTGAAGGTCTCACCCACAAATGGGGTAATGAGGTTTGGCAAGAAAGGAAAATTAAGTTCTCGGTGTATAGGACCCTTTGAGATCTTAGAAAAGGTTAGAGCAATGGCATATTGTTTGGCACTACCACTAGACCTTTCGAATATTCACCCCGTATTTCATGTGTCGATGCTTAGGAAATTTAACCCAGATCCATATCATGTAATACGATATGAAACCATTTAGTTGAAAGATGACTTAACCTATGAGGAACAACAGGTGGCTATCCTAGATAGGAAAGTCAAAAAGCTCCGTTTAAAGAATGTAGCCTCAGTAAAAGTGTTATGGCGAAATCACACCAGTGAAGAGATAACGTGGGAAGCTGAGGAGGAGATGCAGACAAAGTATCCACACGTCTTTAATCCATAGAGGTACTGTCACGACCCGGTACTCTCCTCGAGCCCGTGACAACCATTGCGATGTCCCTATAGACATTCATTACCCTGAATGCCAACTGAAACCTCGCAAGGCTTAATATTAGTTTTCGCACCTCCCCTATGAGCAATAATTACTAAATATCATATTTTAAAAGATTATAAGCTATTTCCAAATCAAAACAATAATAAAAAAAAATATTTTCTGTCTCACAAGGGCATTTTGGTCATTTTCCCTAAAAATTTTGAAACCTGCTGAAAATATAATATATAAGGGGAAATACACATTTCATAACTAAAAACAAGTTTTTATGTCTAAAACATTCATTTAGGGTGAAATTGTAGCTAATAGAATAAAATAAATATATTAAATGAAATATTCCATTTTCTTATAAAACAATATTTATAGAACTTTGTGTAA